>NC_137957.1:7256025-7426025 GCF_963924665.1 Micromys minutus
GCCCTAAGTCAGATCCTTTCCAAACCATGCCCTCTTCAAACTTCTTCCTTGAGTTTGGATGCAGCTCAGGGAGGTGGTGGGACACATTTAGCCTGCTTAAGGCCCTGGGTTCTGTCCCCTACCAACAAAACCCAAATCAACTAGCCATTTCTTACCTTTGCAAAGACCTTCCTTATCCCAATTTTACTTTAACCCCAAATCTAGAATTTATTCTCTCACGTGCACCCTGAGTTCTCTTCTCTGGTCTTCCCCGGCCCTTGGATTCTTTACTCTGCCTGAGATCCAGATCTGAGTAGGAGAGCTTGCTTGCTATGGGGAACCTGGGCTGTTGAATGGGACTATGCAAGGGTCCCTGAGTTGGTGGTGACTTGTGCCAGGGAACCTGGTCCCGCCTCCTGCATTCTGTCCCAGATTTCAGCCTGGTTAGCAGGATCCCGTGTTGTTTGGAGAAGGAAGCAGTTAGCTCTGGAGTGTTTCCCGTGCTGCGACCTCATGGAACCAGTGCGGGAGCCTCACAGAAGGTGGTGAGGGGCAGAGAGAGTGGACGGTCCCAGGCCCTGACTTCCCTGGCTGAAGAGTTTGACTTCCTTGTGGGGGTTGGGGAAGCACCCTCCCACTCTGTGAGGACAGACAGCAGCACTAATCTGAACTCCTGTTAGTCAAGATGTTGCTGATGCTGGGACTTGGTCTCCCAAGGCGAGGATATGGAGGATATGTCTGCCTTCCACTCTGTCATAGGGAGAGGGGATCATTCTCTGGGTTTACCCCAGGAGAGCTGTGTCACCCTCCGGGCACCCTCTACCCCAGCCCCCTTGGTTGTCCGCTCTGTAACTCTGGCCCTCTTGCTTCATATCTTTTATTTGCACATTCTTTGCAGCCTGACTCTGTTCTCAGTCTTAATTTCTTTTGTCTAACTCTAACCTCTGTGTGGTCCCCTAGATCTTGAAATCTACCTGGCGTTCGCATTTCTCCTGGGCTTTCCTGCCTGCCTCTTATCTTCCTGGACCCAGACTGCCCCCTCCAACTTCCTCCAAGTTCCTCTCTCCTAATCCTCATTAATTTTGGGAATTGTCATTAGGGCACATGTTTCTGGAACAACAGTAACAAAAACAAGCAAAAACCTTGATTTTTGTTGTTGTTGGTTTTGTTGTGGGCTAAAAGGGAGGACTGGTGGTATTTCAGAAAGAAGGAAGGGAGGTGAGACTTCTGGTAGAACTTCCTCCTAATGGGAAGGACCTAGAGAACAGGTCAGGAGCTTAAGTCTTTACCACCCATGAGTGCAGGCCGTCTGGGCTTGGGGAGAGCGAATAATGACTCCGCCTTAGGAGAGAGATGTTGGCCTCTGCAGGCATTCCTGGGATCTGGATTTTATTTGTGGGGAAAGGAAGAGACAGGGTTGTGGGTCAGGCTGATGTCCTGCTGAGTCAATATTGACTCAGGATTGAAGGGTAGACCTTTCTCTTCCCCTGGAGATCCAAGCTACGCTGTCTGTCCATCTGTCCCAGGCCGCAAAGCAGGGTTTCAGACTCAGGAATGACAAACATGTGTCTGAACCTCACTGAGCTGCAAGAAGGAGCCACTGGTAACACCCAAAATACATAAAATTTGGGGAAAGCTCAGTGTTGGGCAGGAGGCCTTCACTGCCTGGCCCTCAAGTGTTTGAAAGCTCAGATTCCTGTAGTCTGTCCCCAGCTCAGTTTGTTCCCTTACAGAATGTCCCTATACCTATCAGGGGTGCCTACCCCCCTCCCTGTCATTCTCCAAGTGGCCCACGGTCACTTCTTGCTGTTCCTGCCTTCAGTCTCCTATCCTTCGGGAAGAATGCCAGGGGCTTCCAGGGGTTATTGAAGGGCAGCCCCCTCTTTGGAAGTCTCTGTCCCGGGCTACACTTTCTCCTCCCTCTCTTCCCTAGCCAGGCATACTTGCCTCCCGTCACCACCCTGCCCCAAGGTCCCAGAGTGGGACAGAGGAGATAGCCAAGGCTTAAGCCAGGCAGTGGGGTCTGTGTTGTGTCTGGATACACACCCAACCCCACACCTCCTGCCCTGGCTCCAGCTTGGTGGCCCTGGGGGCCATAGCTGGGCTGGGTGCCTGGTTGGGGAGGGGCAGGGTGTTGGCCAAGTTAGCATGGCGGTCACATCTCTAGGCAAAGCTGAGAACAGACGCCCCTGTGTCCCCGTGCTCCTGCAGCTCTCTTTCCCTCCTCCCTCTCTCTTGCTTCTCCCTTAGCCCTCCTCTGCTCCATTCTTGCCCCACTCCTTCACGTCCTCCTCCCCAGAGGCTACCCAGTCTCTTCAGTCTCTGTTGCCCTTCCTCTGACAGAGAACCATATTCCTCCCTCTTCTTTCTCAGTGTCCTCTGTAGGATGGGATCGTACCGGCAAGCATCTCACAGCCTGACAGTTGGGCCCCAGGGCTTCAGATCTGTGTTTGGCACTAAGTGGTCACCTTTAAAGAATGAATGCTCACTGTCATCTGGGGTGGGGGATGGTGAGGGGACAGGCAGGGACCAGGGCTGCTGATTCCTAACCCCATCTGAGGGCCACAAAGACAGGTTTCCTGAGTGTGGAGTTCAGGTGCAGAAGACTGCGCTAAGGGCATGTAGGTTAGCTTGGCCTTTAAAAGAGATTATACATTTCCTCCCCCATCCCACTCCCAGCGGCTCCCTCCCAGCTTGGAGGAGGCTTCGCTTGGCTGTGGAGACTGCCCCAAAGTAGGTTATGTGTTTTCCTTCTCCCCCTGAAGGAAATCAAAGACAGGCTTCAGCCTTCTCACTCAAAATTCCTAGGGCTTTCTGCACCATGGCTGACAGGAAGGGCTTTCATTTATCTCTCTCCAATCCTTCTGCTATCCCGGCTCTCCTGAGAGACCTGCAACCCCCTCCCCCATCCACCCTCTGCCCCTGGGCCTGAGGAGACGGTGCCGGACAGGGTCTGAGTCCTCCTCTTCCTTTCTGAGAGGGAGGGAGCCCATCCCCCACTGCCCTCCACAAGAGCACATCTGGTTTGTGAATCTCTCATTTCAGCTTTTGGAGTTTGCCAGCTGCTGTTTCCTCTGTCGAATTCAGGCCAAAAATGGGGGTGGGGGACAGTGGGGGAACCATGTGAGGGCCAAAGGAGGGGATCCACGGCTGGGACTCAGAAGACAGAGGAGGTCAGAGTGACCAGCCAGTGACCTCAGACCCCGGCTGTGGGTTCTGCCATGGGCATTGTCAGAGTGTAGACTCAGCCCCAGGTGGGACAGGGAGGACAGGGAAGACAGGTCGTCAGCCTGGGTGTCTCAGGGGTCCGCTTCTGAGCTCCAAACACCCCATCTGTCTCTGAATCCCACTGCGGTCCCTCTCCCCCCTCAGGCCGCCTGGCTGGCCGGGACGTGATGGTCTTCAGCATGCTAACTAGGCTGGCGGGCTGTTTCCCCGGGAAGACCTCACAGCTGGCCCAGTGGGGCAATGAACTCAGCATTATCCACCTCCTCAAGGGGCCTTTATTCCCGGATCAGGGTAGGAGGGAGGGAGGGGGACTCCAAGGGGGCCTGGCCAGGCCATCCTTGATGTGTTTCCTGAACTCAGTCAGCTCTGGTTCTGGCCAGGGGCCTGGGTACAGTCCCCCTCTGCCAGAGCTGGGGATGAAGGAGAGAGGACATTTCAGTGTGGCCATCGGACTCCCTCCTTCAGAGCCCTGACACACTTTCCTTACTCTCCTGTCTCAGCCCTGAGTTAGTACTGTGTTGTCTTCCCGGGAACTGTGCGTTCCTGGGGTCCAGGACCTTTGCACACATCTTGGTACCTAGTTCAGTGCCTGGCACAGAGCCAGCCTCCAGTATGTGTCAGAGAGACAGAAATGGGCTTCACCGGATAGGAGAGAAGGTGAGGAGATGGGAGAGGAGCTTCCTGCCCTGGTGTGGATAAAAGACCCCTACCCCATGCAGGACTTGGTGAATAGGACAGGTGGCTGCGGATCATGGCTACTGGGTGAGGGCTGCACTCTCTTAAGGACCTAGAGCCCTAGTGCTAAAGAGATGACTTAGTAGTTAAGAGCACTGCTTGCTTTTCCAGAGGACCTGAGTTCAATCTCCACCATGCAAAGGCATCTCGTACCTTCTAACCCCACCTCTGGGGATCCAGTGCCTCGATGCCCTCCTTAGGCATCAGGCAAATGGATACGGATAGCCACGAAGGCAAAACACCCATACACATAAAATAAAACTTAAAAGAAAAGAAAGAAAGAAAACAGCAACAACAGAAACCTAGATTTGGCTGAACTGGGTTGAGTCCTGGTTTGTCATTTGCCAGATGTGTGATCCTGGGCAGGTCTGGCCCAGAAACTGTGGGTTAGCTTTCCCCCTTGCCATCTTGTGGGAAAGACTAAATAAGACGGCATGCATGTGGGAAGAGCTAATTTATCACTGTCTCCTGTGTAGCTCCTCACTGGGGGATGGGAGGGATCCGAGCCAGGTGGTCCCCATGGATAGAATCATTCCACAGGTGAGAGGCATTCCGATTTAGTTCCGAGAGCGTAAGCCAGCCAGCGCCATACCTCTGCTGGGTAGTGAGCTTTAGGCCCTTTTTATTCCAAGAAGTCCCCTGAAAGTCCCCACTTGTGGTCCTGCCAACAAGGGAAGCTGTGTCTTGTGGAAGCCAAAGTTTCTGCCCAGCGTCCTCTGCAGATAACATCCCCAAGCCACACTGTGTGCCAAGGGTACCCCCCCAGTTCTCATCTGGAGGGGTGTCCAGTGGTAAGGGGTAGGAGCTGGGTGATATAGGTCAAGAGGACAGTAGTGTCCCGAGGTTAGAGAAGCAGAGAGGTTAGGAAAGGCCAGCTGCTGGTGGGAACAAGAGGAACTTGGAGAAAAAGCACAGGGAGAAAAAGCCCCACTGTCCTCCCTGGCAGCATGAGGGGTGCTGGTGTCTGGTGGGGTGACAAACAGCAAGGAGCTAGAGCAGCCGGACAGACAACCTAGAGACTTGGACAGGGGTGATAAGGTCTTCTTGGTAACGTGATAACGGCCCCTCCACTGTTCCAGGTGCACCGGCAGAGAGCATTAGTGCTGGGGAAGAGGAGCCTTAGGAAGCTCCAGGGCCCAAGGCTTGACTTCCGTCCCCTCCTTTCCACTCACCCTTTCTTTCCTTGCCTTCAGCCCCTAAAACTTGCAGCCCTAAGCAGTTCGCCTGCAGAGACCAAATCACCTGTATCTCGAAGGGCTGGCGGTGTGACGGGGAACGAGATTGCCCAGATGGCTCTGATGAAGCCCCTGAGATCTGTGAGTACCTTCCCTGGCTCCTTCTCCAGATAAGAGCAGCCATCTCTAGCCTAGCATGGACCTTGCTCTGTGCTTTGTGTTTGCCCATGACACAGCTAAAAGTGTCCCTGCTTCTTCAGAGTCCCCGCACAGAGCCTGGTGTATGTAGTCGTGGCACCCTGGAGTTCTCCTTTGGCTACTACGTCCCCAGGTCCTGTTGGGGACAGTATCCTCTGGGCTTCATCTATATCAAGAGGAGACCCTTTCCTTTGAGCATTTTCCTCTTCCCTGATTTGAAGCTTCTCTGGCTGGTGCTCAGTACACAGCCTTCAGGTCTTACCAGGTACCCTGCTGCCCTTAGTCCCAGGTTGAAGGCCACTGCCCTTACTCCGTCCCTGTACCAGAAGCCCCGCCCTGTGCCCTTCCCGACACCCTGCCCTCCCCTGCCCCCAATAAGTGGTGTAATCAGAGGCAGCTGTTTAAACTGGGAGAAAGGTCCCCACCCAGCCTTCACCCTGTCAATGGCCAGGATGGGGAGCGGTTTGTAGGATGGGGGACTTGCTGCCAGGACCCTAGAGTGCTGGGGTCTCCACCTCCAGTATCCCCCTACGTCTTAGCATGCTCTGGGCTTCATCTGGCCTCTGGTCCCATATGTATCCTTCCCCATACCTCAACCACAGTTATCAAGGGCAACATTGAGGGTGGAAATGAACCTGTTTTCTTCCTCACCCCTGCATCCTGCCTGGAGAAGAGGGAGCTGAGGAATTAGACCTGCAGCCTCCTCCTGGGTACACTACTTCCTGCCCACGTTTGACCCCCTGACTGTGTGGTGGAAAGACACAAAGCCACAGAGAAGGGCCGGGTCACACTGTTTATTCTTCCGGTTTGATACAAATCCCATTTTAGATAATCCCCACACGTGTTCACACACATACACACACACACTACATACCACACACACACTATACACCACACACACACACATACACACACACACCCTCTAATACATTGCCTGTTGGGACCATTGTCTTACCCTCCCATCCTTCCTCCAGGCAGCTGTGGTGATGAAGAGGGATGTGGTCAGTAGGCTACAACTTTTGTCCTCTCCAGATCCTTTTGTTAGATCTTTGCTCTGGGTTGCAAATCTAGAATAATACTGTTTAATTGAAATACAGCATAAGTCACATGCACGGTTCTGAACTTTCCAAGTAGCCACACTAAAAGAGCAAACAGCTAAGGCTGATTTGAAAGCTTTTTACCGGAGGCACTCAAAATATTGTTTCAATATGTCAATACCATCTATGAAACTATTAGAGACCTTTTGTGCTCTTTTGATATGTCAAAAACTACAGGTAGTTTTAACTCACAGCATCTGAGAACCACATATGGCTGGTGTTGTGTGTGTGAGTTGGCTCACTTGTAGACCCAGCTCTGCGCTCTGAGACCCACACAAAGGTAGTTTATGTTTATCGTTTGAGCTCCTTTCTGCCAGGGACTGTTTCCTTAAGCTCATCAAAAGCTTTCACTTTTGCCTTCTGTCTGTCTGCTGATTTTCGAATGTTGAAGGTGGAGGTTCCGTGAAAGTCAGCCCTAGCTCTCCCCTTTGCATGGCTGTCCCCAGATGTTTATGTTTAGCTACTTTTGTGAGTGGAGCAGGGTTCATTCAGTCCCTGAGACCTCTTGAGATCTGGAACGCACGGCTATCTGAAATGCTAATCTTGGCTTATTAAACTTACCCTCCCAGTACAGAGACAACTAGACGGCCGCCTTAGACAGCCTGATCATAATGTCACTTCTCATTGCTCCCAGGTCCACAGAGTAAAGCCCAGAGATGCCCACCGAATGAGCACAGTTGTCTGGGGACCGAGCTGTGTGTTCCCATGTCTCGTCTCTGCAATGGGATTCAGGACTGCATGGATGGCTCAGACGAGGGTGCCCACTGCCGAGGTAAGGGCTCCACACACTCTCCCGAGCCTCTTGGCTTAACATCCAGTGGGATGTCCGGTTCATGATCAAGGACCATCCTTGAGCCTTAGTGTGTATTTAGTTGTGGTAGCAGCTTGAGAGGAATCCGTGATGCGGGGGTAGTGACAAAGCTCTCAGAGAAATAGTAGCTGTTCTTCTTTTGCCCTGGGCTCTGGGCCTGGAGCAAGCCATGTTTGACAGGCTTCGAGGAGGGCAGTCATGGGAGTCAGGGTGCGGCCAGCGGCATATGTCATACACATGCCAGAAAACATCTGCCTGTGGGAGGAGACACATCTGGAGCCTTTCATTCCAGCACGGACTGTGGAGCAAGGGAATTTGTGGGGGATTTTTCCCCCTCCTTCCTTTTGGCTGATTTCATCTGGAGATCTTGGAATGAGATGCAGAAATTAGGTTTAGCCCCATGTCCAATCTTAGCCGACAGTGTGTGCCCGGGTTAGCTTCCTTGTAACCTTTTTAGTTACAGAAACAAACAAACAAAAACTTGACTTTGAACCTCCCCCAATATTAGAGAAGTCCCCCCCACACACACACCAAAACTTCTTTTCTAGATTTTCCACAGTAGACAACATTTTTCTAACTTGGCAAAAGACAATGAAGGCAGTACACTTGGGCTTTCTGGTCAGAGAAGGGCAGGAGGAATAACCCAGGCCAACCTCCCCATCCCAGCTCCTCCTGGCAGGCTTAGCGTCCTAAACACCTTAGCCTCTAGCTGTCCCTTCTGAGTGGAGGAGTAGGCACTTGGACAAAGGGGTCTTTGTGGCCTAGTTGCCGAGCCCCAGCAAGCCCATAATTGGGTCGCTGGTCTTGGAAGGGGCTGCTCTCATACCTCTTCCTTCCCCTTTCTTACCCCTTCTGTCTCCCCTATGGAAGTGGGTCATGGCAGAAGGAAGAATCCATTTTGTTCTTCCTCTTCATCCTCTGTCTGGACTCTGGGTCTTCCCGCTGAGGCCCCCATAGCTCAAATTTGACTTAGAACAGTACTTTTAGGCCGGAATACAAAGGCAACCGTGAGTCTGTCTGCTCTTCACTTTCAGCTGAAGCTGACGTAGTAACTCCCTTTGGGTATAAACATGAGGCACACAAGAGGGACAAGAGTCACTGTCCCTTCTTGGTGATCCCAGAACCCATCTTAGGGGAGGCACAGATGTACTGCGTGCCAGGGCAGGAAGAGGCAGGTGACAAGCCACACTTGGCTGTGACCCTGCACCTGCTATGTTAGCCCCTTATTGGTTTTCAAAATACTGCACTTGCTTCCACGACCCTTCCCTCTCAGACATGATGGCCTTTATTTCAAAGCAGTTTCTGAAGGGTGACTGGAAATGGAGAGGAGTTGCTGTCATAGGGTGGATTGGGTGGTTGCTGTCTTGGGATGGGTGTGTGTCTGGGGTGGTCGCCATCTTGAGGTGGGTGTGTGTCTGGGGTGGTCACTGTCTTGAGGTGGGTGTGTGTCTGGGGTGGTCACTGTCTTGGGGTGGGTGCGTGTCTGGGGTGGTCACTGTCTTGGGGTGGGTGCATGTCTGGGGTGGTCACTGTCTTGGGGTGGGTGTGTGTCTGGGGTGATCACTGTCTTGGGGTGTGTGTGTGTCTGGGGTGGTTGCTGTCTTGGGGTAGGTGTGTGTCTGGGGTGATCACTGTCTTGGGGTGTGTGTGTGTCTGGGGTGGTCGCTGTCTTGGGGTAGGTGTGTGTCTGGGGTGGACGCTGTCTTGGGGTGTGTGTGTGTCTGGGGTGATCACTGTCTTGGGGTGGGTGTGTGTCTGGGGTGGTCACTGTCTTGGGGTGGGTGTGTGTCTGGCGTGGTCGCTGTCTTGGGGTGATCTGAGTGTCTCTCCTGCCCTTGTGCAGAGCTCCGTGTCAACTGTTCTCGAATGGGCTGTCAGCACCATTGCGTCCCTACACCCAGTGGGCCCACATGCTACTGTAACAGCAGCTTCCAGCTGCAGGCAGACGGCAAGACGTGCAAAGGTACGTGAGCGTGTGACGTGCACATGAAGGGCTGGCTGTAAGGTGGTCTGCAGCTGGGCCAAGCTGGGGGAAGAAAATAAAAAACGAGGGATCCAAGGGGCAGTTCCGGAATAGTGTGGCTATAAGCCCTAAGCATTGCTTTCGGCCTACCCTTAAAAAATGCTTCCAAAAGTTGTAGCTTGCACGTGAATTTTGTTGTCAAAATTGAAAACATTAGCCTGATGGTAAGGCTTGCACCTGTAACTCCCATACTTGGAAAGCTGAGCTATGTAGATTGCTGGGAATTCAGGCCAACCTGGGCTACATTAAAACCCTTTCTCCAAAAAAAAAAAAAAAAAAAAAGAAAAGAAAATACCAAGCATTTCAGCTAGAAACAAAGTTTCTTCCATTCTGATACAGTTGCCCTCTCTGCAGGGTGACCCTCCTAGTGGAGTGGCTGCCCTTTTCCATAAATCTAATTGGAAGTATTGCTTGCCTGTGTTCTTTCGCCTCACTGTGGGCATCAAAATGTTTCTCTCTCTTTAGTTCATTCCAGGGAGCCCCACCCCCATCCTGGTAGTATGTAGAAATTTACCTCATTCATTAAAAAAACCACTGTGACGTGAAACTATTACCACAGTTTACTTGGCCATTTCCCTATTGATGAGTAAGATGTACCCAGTTTTCCTCTGTCACAAACAATGCAAACTTTTCTGTTTTAAATTGCCTGCCCCAAGTCTGCACAAATTCTCCCTTCTCGGTGTTAACTACCCTGACCTCTCTAAATCATACACCGTGACCTGCCTTTCTCTGCTCCCTGCTCCTTCTCCTGTACGAGTGTTTTGCCTACCTATATGTCTGTGTACCACAGGCATACCTAATGTCGGTGGAGGGTGTTGGATCCCCTGGAACTAGTCTAATGGATGGTTGTGAGCTACCACATGGGTGCTGGGAATAGAACCTGGGTCCTCTGCAAGAACAGCAGTGTTCTTAACCATTGAACCATTCTGTCTGGCCTCTCTGTATTTTTGTAAGACTTATTTATTGAGTGTTTTGACTACATGTATGTGTGGTACCACATGCATACTTGGTGACTGGAGAGGTCAGAAGAAGGCATGGAATCCCCTGAAACTGCCATTTCACATGGTTGTGTGTCACCATGTGGTTGCTGGGAACAGAACCTGGGACCTCTGGAAGAGTTGTAAGTGTTCTTAACCACTGAACCATCTCTGCAGCCCCTTGACTTTCATTTTTAATGCAAGTCTAGGGATCAAACCCAGGACCTTGCTCATGTCAAGCGAGCGCTGATGACGTAGGCCTTAGTCCCCCTTTTCCGTTATCCGCTCTCCTCTGACCCTTTATTTCTTTCACTGTAACACCAGCCTTCCGTTTATGACCAGAATGCAAGTGTCATGAAGACAGTCACATAGTTCGCTTTTCAAACCCATCGTTGTCCTCCATACCCGCCCCATCCGTTGTCCAAGAAGCGTTTGCTGAGTGAATGACTGTTGGTGCGCATGACCCAGTACATTCGGAGACGGTTTTCCGGGCAGTGGCTCTCCACGTTCTGAACTGTGGTCGATTCCAGTCCGCTGCTGGCGTTTTGGGGCACCCTCGCTGCACTAGAATCACTGTCTCCCTTTTCTCTCTGGGCAGATTTTGACGAATGCTCCGTGTATGGCACTTGCAGCCAAATGTGCACAAACACAGATGGCTCCTTCACATGTGGCTGTGTTGAAGGTTACCTGCTGCAACCAGACAACCGCTCGTGCAAGGCCAAGAATGGTGAGTGGGGTTGCCTGTGGCCACAGAGCCAGGGACCTGCAGTGCAGTTCCCCAGTGAATATGGCTTCAACAGTTACAAGTCCCAACTGCCCTTTCTCTGCCCCGTCCTCAGAGCCAGTAGATCGGCCCCCCGTGCTACTGATTGCCAACTCCCAGAACATCCTAGCTACGTACTTGAGCGGGGCCCAGGTGTCTACCATCACCCCCACCAGCACCCGACAGACCACGGCCATGGACTTCAGTTACGCTAACGAGACCGTGTGCTGGGTACATGTCGGGGACAGCGCTGCTCAGACACAGCTCAAGTGTGCCCGGATGCCTGGTCTGAAGGGCTTTGTGGATGAGCACACCATCAACATCTCCCTGAGTCTGCACCGTGAGTCATTCAGAGGGCACAGAAGTAGGGGAGGCGGGCTAGAGAGGAGCCCTACCTCTGGCAGAGGCTGCGACGGGGTCTCTGTTTCTGTGGAGCGTGAGCAGAGACAGCCATTCTCACTTTACACTCGGAGCCGTCTCCGGATGGCTCTTTCATTTCTGGTTCAGGGCTAAGAAAGGTTTTGGCGGTGAAGTGTCAGCTGGGAGGGCCAGGAATTGTCACTCTCCAGAGACCAGGGACTGTCCAGTCCTTGAAAGCACAGTGTCATTAAACGACAGAGGGGCTTTCCCGTACAGAAGGATCTGGAGGACGGTTGGGGAAGGGTGATGTTATGTAGCAGAGGGCAGGGGAGCCTAAGCCTGGCCGTGGGCTTCCATGCAAGTAGTATCCTTACCCTCAGGAATATGGCCAGAAAGGACGTCCTGCTGTTGGGTACAAGCCAAGTCCCCGAGCCTATTTCCTGTCTGTGGCAGTCATTGAGCAGAAGGGAGGAGCCATGGGCCACTTGAGCATTTAGGATGTGCTGGCTATTCCCATTCAGGCTGTCTTCCTACGCAACTCTGCTGTCTGAGCTCGAGGAAGGGTGTCACGGGGCCGGGCTCACGCACGGCTGGGTGTGGGTCTCATCTCACGCTGTTACACAAACAAACAAGAGTTGCTTCGGAGTCAACAGCTGGCTGAGTCGCATTCCCCGAAAAGCCACACAGGGCTGAGGGGAGGGGTCTGGCCCGCGGTTGGTCTGTCCCCAGCCCTCAGACATAAGTCTCTGACCCTGAGTAAACCGGAGCTCCTCACCACAACTTTGGTTCCCTAAACTGCATAATGGGCTGGCGTTACTCTGTCCAGATCTGATAAAGAGCAAGCCGGCGGTGAAGAACGCCTTGCTAATGAGGCTTGGGGTTATGAACTGTGGATCCTATAGTCTCTTGTTCTTGGTTTGGTTTGGTTCGGTGGTGCTAGCTGACAAATGTGAGCGTGCCTCCGATGGCTGGCTAGATCCCTGCTCCTGTAGTAGGTCTGTGAGTTCTTTTCTTCTGGGCCTGTAAGGCTCCCCCCAATGAAAGCAAAGGTCCCATGAGGTTATAAAGGATTCAGTCTGATTGAGGGCTCTTTCGGGGGGGATGGTAGAAAGCAGAGCAGCCCTAATCGTGTGTGGCCTCAGGATACTGCTCAAACATCAACCCAGGACTCCTCAGTGTCCAAGGTTTGCCTGTGATTGGATGTCTTCCTTCTGGGGTGCACAGCAGAGAGCTGCCAGGTGCTGAGACTGGAGACAGCCACCTTGTCTGTTTCTTGTTCACCATCCCACTCAACAGGTCCGCTTGGGCAAAGAGGCAACCCAATGGTAGCCTTGCCTTGGGGCCAGACACTGGTACTCTGGCTAGGTGGCTATGAAGTGCCCTTTGGGAACCTTCTCAACCTCTACCCTGGCCTGGCTGTTCTACCCTAAAGAAGCAGGAAGTAGCCTTGGGTAGAGACACCCCTCCCTTGGCAAACAGATTTGGCTTGCCTACCAGACTTCAGGACTTTACTGGGCCTCTGGGGCAGAGTCCAGGAATCGGGAAGAGACCAAGGTTCTTGGAGAAAATACTTTGAGAAAGAATGATTGGGTTCCATGTGCCCCAGCTTTTATTTCTCCCTACCTCATCCCTGCCCCCTCTCCTGACGCCAGAGTGTCTGGCTGTCACCCTGTGGATGGTGGTTTGCTCACATCCCACAAACTAATTATGGGCCCTGGGTTGAGGATGTCGGAAGTGTCTCTCTTAACACCCTCCCCCACCCCTAGTACAGCCCCTTCCTCAGGAGGAGGCCTGCCCTGGGGTCAGGGAGCTCCAGGGGCCCAGGTTAGATACCTGCACAGGGGGCTGCTGTCCTATAATTAGCTCCCTGGAGGATGAAAGAAAAGTCCACTGCTTTCTGCCTTCCATCCTCCAGCCAGTTCTCCCTGTGATCCTCCCAAGCTTCCCCATGACTGGGGCCTCTGTAAGACCCCGGGAGCATGTCTAAAGCGGGTAGTGTTGTGGGAAGTGGGGGTCAGGGGGTTGGGGTGTATATCTTATGACTCAGAGAGTCAGTGAGGATAGCCTCCTGGTGTGGGGAGATGGGGTAGCCTGCCTCAGAGAGACCTCCCTCTGCAAACAGAAATAGACAGAAAGAAGGAAGGAAGCTGGGAAGGGGGCCTGTTCACATGGGTTCTGAAGCATGGGGGGACTGGTCTGCTCTGCATCCTGAAAGCCCTGTAAGCCTGCCCACCATCCACACACACACACACACACACACACACATTACCTCTTCCCTCAGACAGCACAGTCTGCTAATTCCATAGCCCCATGGCCGCACTGGCCTAGATTGGTGTGGCTGTCTCTCCTCTCTCCCCTCAGCTACAGTCCCACCTTCTCTTCTGCCTGACAGACTGGGAGACTGACTGGGTGAGGCCAGAAAAGAAGGGGAGAGAGCTGGGAGTGTGGCTCATGGCAGGCTGTGATCCGACCCTAGTACTGAAGAGGGAGAAAGATAGTGGGGTTGAAGTTGAGGGCAGAGAAATCACTGTAAAGAGCCCACGTCCTTAGTATGGCAAGATCCTTACTCAAGAAAAATGATAAGGACATAAGTAATTTCTCTTTTTAAGAGTTTTCAGTCATCCCTTCTCCAGAGATGTGTTCATTTGAATGTGCACAAGTTAAAAAAAAAATGTTGTTAAAGGTTTTAATTTTTTTTTTTCTTGGAGCTGAGGACTGAACTCGGGGCCTTTGCTAAGCAAGTTTCTCTACCACTGAGCTAAATCTCCAACCCCAGGTTTTAATACTTTTATATCTTATTATTTTCTATTCTCTCTGTCTCTGTCTCTGTCTCTGTCTCTCTCTCTCTCTCTCTCTCTCTCTCTCTCTCTGTGTGTGTGTGTGTGTGTGTATTGGTGCACACATGACTCATGGTGGTGCACATGTGGAAACCGGAAGACAGCACATGAGAGCCCTTCACTGCAAGGGTCCTGGAGGGTTAATTCAGAGACCTGGGCTTTGCGATTTCCCCAGAGTCAGCTCAGCAGCCCTCCTAACAGGATTGGTTTATCTTTTTAAGACAGGATCCCTGTGCAGCCGAAGTTGGATCTCTAGCTTGTTACACAGCCAAGGCTGGCCCTAAACTTCTGGTTCTTCCTGCCTCTAGTCCCCAGTTGTAAAGTTCAGCTTTACCCGTTCTTATCTGATAGTATCACTGGGAGATTCCTATACTATAGTTTCATGATTAATTTTTTCCTGCTCACGTACGTGTGAGCTTGTGTGTATGTGTGAGTGTGTGCACTCGTGTGCAAAGGCTAGGAATCGATGGCAGCATCTTCCTCCATCCCCTTCTGTCATGTTTTTAAATTGTCATTGCATATGTGTGATTATTTTGCCTGCATGTATGTCTATGTATTCCTAGTGCCCAAGGGGTCTAGAAAAGGGTGGCAGATCCCTTGGAACTGGGGTTGCAGGTAGCTGTCACCACCCTCTGGGTGCTGGGAACTGAGGAGTGGCAATTAATCCTAAATTAATCACTGAGCCGTTGCTTCAGCCCTGACCTGTGCCTTAGTTTTTGAGTTCAGGTCTTGCCCACTGAGGTAGCCTGGCTGGTCTCAGCCATACCCAGTGCCCTCTTGTTTCTCCCTCTCCCGGTACTGGGATTATAAGAGTGCACTACCAGGGTCACCTTTTAAAATTATTTTAGAGACACAGTTCTGTTGTATGGCCTTGCTTGGCCTGGAATTTGATATGTAGACCAGGCTGACCTTGAACTCAGAGATCTGCCTGCTTCTGCTTAAAGGATTAAAGGCATATGTCACCACCATATCCAGCAACAACTCCCTGTTTTGAAGTGGATGCTGGGAATAGAATATACTTTGCTGACTGAACCGTCTCTCCATCCCTAATTAGTTAATTAAAAAAGAAACAACTCTATAGTCCAGGCTAGCCTCAAACTCATGATAATACTCTTTCATTGCTCTGAGATTGTAGGTGATATATCAAATTGTAAATAAATAATATTGTAAAATATACACACACATAAATATTTTGAAAGTGATACATGAACGACCAATGTTCTGAAACTGACTCCCAAGAGAGTCAACAGTCCTGATATTCCCAGAGCCCAGACACGGCCTTCCCATTCAACCCCTTAAGTGCCCTTAGCAGGACAAGTGACCTAGCCTGCTGACCTCACTCTTTCCCCTCCTGAGCTCTAACTCCTCAGCTGAAGGGCTCTGGTGTATTCCCATTCCTCTCCTGAGGATGTGTCCATTATAAGAAGGATGAGGCTTTTGGAAGGTGAAGCTGCAGATAGAGGCTTGGAAGGAAATACCACTCTATGAAGCTGTTTTGTGTTGTACCGTGTGAGACACGGGAATCTGGAGGGGTTTTCCTTCCCTGGACGAGCTACATGAGATAGGAAGGCCTAGGAAAAGGACCTATATGTTGCAGGCACCAGGGTTGCAAAACAAGTCCTCAAGCCCAGCTGACCAACTTGGCTTTTCTCTCTCTCCTCTCCACCTTTTTTGGGGGGAGGTGGAGCTGGTAGATGTGTATTTAAAAATCTCAACAGGAAATGAAGTCGTGCTTTTTCTAGAGGGCAGGCAAAAATAAAAGACAGCGACCCTGTGCCTGCCTCTGTGATCAACTGAAAGGGGCGTGGGGATTGTGTTCTTTCCCCATCTCTGTCTCCTACTTCGGAAGCTGAGCATCATGGCTCATACCTGTAGCCCCCACAAGGAAGGAGTGTTAGAACATTTCAGGCCAGCCTGAGGTACACAGTGAGACCCTATCTGAACAGAAAAACTACACAAAACACTCAAATGGAACAGTTCCAGATTTCTGTCCGCTGGCCCGGGACCCCTTCACCCTGGCTCTTTGGCTTTCATCTCCCTTTCGATTTCCTAGCCACTAACAGCTCCCCTCTTTCTTGCTTCTCCTCTCCTGGCCAGCACCAGCCCTGTGTCTCCGGGCCCAGATCCAGCCTTGTCCTCTCCTCCCCCGCTGTCTCCTTGAAGTTGCCTCCCAAGCCAGCCTAACCCCAGCTCCGTCCTCCCTGTTTTCCATCCAGAGGAAGTAACTTAAGCAAGACAGACATTTCAGAGCCAGTGAGAATTTCTCAATCATGCAAAGACCTTAAGTCAGGCAGAGCAGAAGCCAGGGTTCCATCCATGAGACCCCCTGGCTGGGTGTGTAGGCAGGGGCAGGAAGGGTGGTCAGGGAATAAGTTACGGGTAAGTTCTGGACTTGCTGGTAGAACAAGCAAGAGCTGAAGTCAGGATTTGGTAGCAAACGGGAACATGAGGCCATGTTATTTAATAAAACCTGCCAGGCCCTCCTCACTAGCCAGATCCCTCAGTGGGACGGCACACTGTCCTCTGCCAATGTTCCCAGCATTCCAAAGCCAGAGAAGGAAGGGAAGGAATGCTCTGATTCTAGGACAACAGAGGGGGAAATCGGCACTCAGTAAATATTTGTTAAGCCAATCAATACGTGTGTGTGTGTGTGTGTGTGTGTGTGTGTCTGGCACTAGGGAGGAAATGTAAAGGCAGGTGGGATTCATAATGACAGGAGCTCCTGGGGTCACTGGAGCCCGTAACAAGGAGAGTAGGTCAAGTTCCAGCACAGAAAACTCCTTTGTGCAAGTTCCTCCGTGTAGGGAGACCTTCCGCTGAGGGAAGATGGTAGGAAAGACTGGGGTTAGGGAAGAGGGTGACATGTATGGGGTGGTCATGTGCTACATGCCCCAAACATATCATCCCATTTACTGATGACTGACCTAATGATAGGACCAGGATTCAGACCAGTGTTTGGAGCCCCGCTGGACCCAGGGCAGAGCATAGCATTGGAAATAGGGTGGAAGAAATTAGAATAAGGACCGGAACTGTGTACGTTCTCTGGGGACGTAGCTAACATAGAAATGGGGTTCTTTCATCTTCATGGGACTTGGCGCATGCTCTATAATCTTTGGGTAAATGGATGATTCTGGAGATAAATTCTCAAGCTACAGAGACCCCCTTCCTGCACCCAGATTTCCTTAGTTTACAGAAAGTGACCAGAATCGTGGAACTGAAGCTAAGGTCTTGGGAGTCTGCTGGGGGCTGTGTTTCTGGGAAAACGGCCCACTGCTTAGGAAATCTCTCTTGAGCAATGCGGATGATGGAGAAGTTGAGAGGGACAGTGGCCGGTCAGCCAGTCTGGGGCTGCAAGGGGAGCTTGGTACTTGTAAACACTCGCCAGGTCTATTCTAGGGCCTGGAACCGAAAGTCCTTTTTGGTGAGACCATCGAGCGTGGTCTTACCTTTTGACTTATTCGTCCTTTTCCCCCCTAAGCCCTTTCCCCCTCCGATAGAAGACCCGCCACTCCAACAGCAGACACCACATTTCTCCTCCTTGGGTTTATCGGAGCTGCTCCTGTTAGGGCTTACAGCCTTTGGCCAGAGCTCCTCTGGAAAGCAGGAAGGTGTTTCAGGTTAGGTCCGCCCTGGGGGTGCCCTGGGGGTGCAGGGCACAAGAGAACCTCAGCCCTTCAGGGATTTTGCTATATTGTTGGTTTGATCTGGTTGGATGGATGAATTTTGTTTTGCTTTAGATTTATTTGTTCATTTTAAGTTCATGTGTCTATGTATGCACCTGTGTGAGTTTGTGTGCTTCATACTTGTGCAGATGCCCCGGAGCTGGAGGCACTGGTGGTTGTGAGCCTCCTGATGTAGGTGCTGGGACCTACACTTGGTTTCCCTGGAAGAGCAGCAGGTGTTAACTACAGCATCTCTCCAGCCTCTGGCTGTTACGGCTTTGGGTTTTTTGGTTTTTGTTGTTTTTTTTTTTTTTTTTTCTTTTTCTTTTGAAACAAAGACTCATGTCTCCCCTGCTGGCCTTGGAACTCGCTGAGTAGTCAAGGCTGGTCTTAAACGTCTGACTCTCCTTCCCCCACCTCTGGGATTACATATAAATGTTTGTCATCATGCCCACAACCTGTTTAGGTTTGTGGAGCAGGAATATTCAGCTCCTGTAGGCAAAAGCCCAAGGCTCCCTGAACCCCAGGCTATAGGACCAAGGTCAGAATCTCAGAGAGCGATGGAAAATGCTGAATTATATCCCTTTCCAGTGTGCCCTAGTCTTTGCACAACTTTATAGAGTAGTGGCCTGTGGCTGGGGACGGGGCGGGGAGGGAGGGGAGGCAGAGGAATCTGAACTTTAGGAGAGAGGAAATAATGTGGTGGAGTGGGCTTGGGTAACAAAGGAGTTTTGCTGGAGACTAATAATCTCCAGCTGCAAAAATACCGAAGGGGAGGCCAGGCTGGTTAGGGACATCAGTTCTTGCCAACTCCTCAGTCAGGTCTGCTGAATGGGACCCTGCTTGGCCTTTGGGGAGGTAAGGGGAGCCCAGCCAAGGGCAGACACATGAGAACAGACACAAGGGACTGTCACTACCCTTCTTTCCCAGAAGTGGGAGGGAACGCAAGCCCGGAGAGAGGCTCCCACTCAGGTTCCCCCCATCTTGAGGCTTGGCCTGAATATGGAGCTGCATCTGGGAGCGGGACATCAGCTCTCTGCAGGCTTCTTCCTCTTTCCCTCTTGCCAAGGGTGGATGGTGAGCAGGGCAGGGTGTTGCCAGTTCTAGGGCTGGGCAGTGACTCAGGGAAGCCTGAGGAAGTTGGAGAGAAGGGCATTTGTGCCAGCTGGTGCTAGGAAAACAGATTTGACTGATGAATTTTGCACACATGCCAGTGCCCCCCAGACCCCTGCAGTGCCCACCAAGTAAAGGGCACTGAGCCCTGCTGGTTTCAGCTGCCCTGCTGGCTGCTGGGGCTGCAGAAAGGTTCCTGCTTTGGGACTTCAGTTTCTTTTGGAGGTGGCCCAGTGGGCTTCATTTTAATCTGGTTTCTCTGTGGTGACGGTGTGTGTGTGTGTGTGTGTGTGCGTGTGTGTGTGTGTGTGTACACGAGTGCTTGCACTGAGCTTCCTTTTCTGCCCCTATGGCTCTTGTCTATCTCATGATCCCCTGCTCTGCTCTCCAAGATGGAACAGTCTTGGGAGCCCTGAGGACAATGTAGCTGGGTTTGGGAATGTGGTGGCACTTGTAGGGGTCATACCTCATCCCTATGATCTCTTTCTGCAGTTGTCTCAGGGTGGAGTTTACCAGAGGGGACCTGAAGAGGAAGCCATTTATGCGAGCTTCCAGTGACTACTTCCCCGCCCCCTCCATCCTCAATCCTGTGACTCTGAGTCAGTAGCCCTGGCCGGCCAACTTCTCTGGATGACTGCACCCCTTCCCACTATTAAGAAACAGCTCCTGGATCCCTGTGGGGAGGAAGAAGGGGGATTAGGGAGGAGTTGAGCAGAGCCCACCATTATACTTATAGTTGTGCGGCTGAGTCCTGACAGTTTGGGCCAAGCCTCAGCCAGAGGCAAGAAGCAAAAAGATGGCTGCCTGCTGTTGAAACAGAGCGTCCAAGCCTGCAGGTGGCATGTCTGCTGAGGGTGTGTTTAAAGGGACCAGTGGAGGCCATGGAGTCCTGGGCCGTGTTGGGAAGGCTGCCAACAGTTGTCCTTGTCCCCTGACTTCCAACAGCCCTTGTCTTACCCTCCTCCTATGTCCCTTCGTGGCTTAGAGTGACCATGGAACTGCTGCGTACCACCAGGAAGTGCCCCTCTCCGTGTCTCCTGGTTTATCTCCAGGGTCCTATTTTTGCCTCTGTTCTTCAGTTTCTTCTGTGCTTCTCGGGGTGTGAGGGGATCAAGTGCTAACATGGAAGGGAAGGGACGTGAGGCTGAGAAGGAGTTTGACTTAATAATCTGAAACATTTTTCTCCAGGCCCAGTTCCCTTATGAACATTCTGCGTTCCAATATTATTTTTCTTTAAATGTATGCAACGTGTACAGCTTCCAGCCGGTACTTCTTGTTAGTATGAAATAATTAGACTTACCATGTAAAGCGAATATATAAATCAGGCCCAAACCAAAGATATGTGCTGTTTTGGTTAGTGGGGGTACTTACTAACTCAAGTGAAAACAGGCTAAAAAAGAAAATGTTGGGTTGAGCTGGTAGGCCTGACCCCCTGCCTCTTGACACTACAAGATGGCGCTTTCCTGGATTAAAGTTGGAAGAGAATATCAGTCAGTCAATATTTACCTAGTCCCTCCCGCTTATGACAATCCTGAGCCCGGGATGGGGGCTGTGGTTGGGGGTTGAGTATATTTGGAGACTTCTATTTGGAGAGACCAGATACTTGGAAACAAAAAAGAGTATCAAAGTGTGACTGTATCTGCTGCTAACACCCACAGGAGCTCCGGGGAAGGTGGCTGCAGCTGGCTGGGGGGGGGGGGGGGAGGATTAGGTCCCAGAGAAGGTGAGCTCACCGGAGGAATGGATACCTGTGGGCGGGCCTGCCCCACATAGCTCTCTCCTCCGTCCTCCAGACGTGGAGCAGATGGCTATCGACTGGCTGACTGGAAACTTCTACTTCGTCGATGACATCGATGACAGGATCTTTGTCTGTAACCGAAACGGGGACACCTGCGTCACTCTGCTGGACCTGGAGCTCTACAATCCCAAAGGGATCGCCCTGGACCCTGCCATGGGGTGAGAGTGGCAGGCAGGGCTTCTGACTCTTGAAAGAGGAGGCAGAAGCTATGGTGGGAAGTGGGGGCGGGTCCCAGTGCCGACACCCCGTTTAATGTGTGTGCACCCACAGGAAGGTGTTCTTCACTGACTACGGGCAGATCCCAAAGGTTGAACGCTGTGATATGGACGGACAGAATCGCACCAAGCTGGTCGATAGCAAGATTGTATTTCCACACGGCATCACCCTGGACCTGGTCAGCCGCCTCGTCTACTGGGCGGACGCCTACCTAGACTACATCGAGGTGGTGGACTATGAAGGAAAGGGTCGGCAGACAATCATCCAAGGCATCCTGGTGAGGGAGATTTTTGTCTGAAGTATTTCGGGGGCGGGGGAGCCATCAACCAGAGTCTTCTGGTGAGGGGACACCTTTGGGGAATTGATCGCTAGAACTCCCAGTAGGCGTGGAAAGAGTGGAGTGAAACCAGCCCGTGTCTTCTGGTGGAGCCTGCAGGAATGTGTCAGAGAGGAAGGATATGGCTTTCATTTCTGATGGGAACAGTCCTTTAAAGACACCCTTGTACTTCCTTTTTCTTATCTGAGGCTTAAAATAACCCCTGGGAGATGGGCAGGCAGTTGACAAAAGTGGGGTTCAAAGATGTTTGGTAATTTGCCAGCGGTTACACAACTGGGAGCAACGCTCAAACCCCGCTGGGGGTCCTGCCATGTGGAGTGTGGAGCGTCCGCTCTGGAGTAGCTTGGGTATCCCTGGGGCTGTGCGTGGAACTTCCTGTTCACAGCAGGCCCCTTATCCCTTATCTTGGGCAAATTGAGGCAGCTGGCCCCTGTAGGCTTCCTTGGGACACGAGTGTGTCCCCACAAAGCTGAACACTCTCCGTGGACAGAGGTTAGGGTCCAAGTGTAAGTCATCTGCAAATTATCAAAGCATCTGCAGGGAGCTTAATTCTGTGAGGGACGTTTTTTCCTATCCTCAGTGGTAGGATGGTCCAGTGATCAGCACATTCGGTGCTGGATAGCGGTGTTACCCCAGAGGCAGAATGTAGAGGGGGCAATAGCATCTCTTCGAAAACTCCAGTTCGATAAAGGTTACTTTGCAAAGGATGAATAAGAGATGGACAAACAGAAGTCTCCAGAACGCAGGAGTCAAGAGTTCAGCATCGGGCTAAACAAAACGAGAAGGGAAAGTTCGGAAGCAGATGCTGGAGTCTGGGTGGTGGTCACAGGTCTGGGGTGGAGGGAGCATCGTTTTCATCATGCTGTCTGCCGTCTCAGATTGAGCACCTCTACGGCCTGACCGTGTTTGAGAACTATCTCTACGCCACCAACTCAGACAACGCCAACACCCAGCAGAAGACAAGTGTGATCCGAGTGAACCGGTTCAACAGTACCGAGTACCAGGTGGTCACCCGAGTGGACAAGGGCGGGGCCCTACATATCTATCACCAGCGACGCCAGCCCCGAGGTAAGCTCAGGATCACAGGTCTTCCACAGAACCTTATTCTCTTTCACATCGGGAGTGCTTCTAGGCACCTGCCCCAACCTCCCAACCCTGGCTTCTCCCCACCATAGATAGATATCCTTGCCTCTCTGTGACCCAGTCCTCTTACGCCTGAGTTGTAGCAAGGCAGTGGATACTAGTTCTGTGGCTTCAAAATCCTAAAATGGGACAAGAGCAAAGACACCCCTCCCCCAGTGACCTGAGCAGAGACCTGAAGTGTGCACACAGCTCTCTCCTCTGCCCCCCAGTGAGGAGCCATGCCTGTGAGAACGACCAGTATGGGAAGCCAGGTGGCTGCTCTGACATCTGTCTGCTGGCCAACAGCCACAAGGCAAGGACCTGCAGGTGCCGGTCTGGCTTCAGCCTGGGAAGTGATGGGAAATCCTGCAAGAGTGAGTATGGGGAGAGTTGAGCCTTCTGGGGGTAGGGGTGGGCCTGCAGACATTCCCCTGTAGCCCAGTGCCTCTGCCTAGAAGCAGAGAAACAGAGCTGAGACATAGGGGACCCACGTCCAAGAGCAGCGATGTTCCTAGGACACGTGCGGTTCACTCATTAGCAAACGCACTCTTCAGGCAGGTGGAGGCTGTGGGGGGGACAGAGGAGTTGTAAGACTGTCTAAGCTAAGCGCTCTGCTGGCCAGCCACATGACTGCTGGGAGATCGTTTATGGAGGAGTGAACTTTCAGTTCAAAGGCCTTGAGGCCAGTGTAGGGTGTGGTGTGCCAGAAGACGGGTGGGGCCGAGTGGTGTAAGTGAAGGAAGAAGAGAATTTCTCACTGAGACGAGGAGCTTATAACTGCTGTGGAAAGAAATGGCGTGATTGGGCCACCCTGCGTTAGATTATGCTGTGCTTGAGCAGGAGGGAAGAAGCCTGGCTCCTTCCATGGCGTGTGTCAGAGTGATGTGGTTTTAGCCTAGGACAGTGGTAGAAGAAATGGTAGCGAGTGACCAGTACCAACGTATTCCGAAAGCACTCCTTTTAGACCCGGGATTTCACTCCTGAATGATGGGCGTTAAAGTGAAAACAAGCCGACCCCCTCTGGTTTCCAGTCCAAAGCTGCTTCTGTCAAATCCTCATCACGCAGTGGACTAGGACTAGAGTGGAGCGTGTTATCTTGTGTTTTCTGTTGAGTGACTCAGAGCCCTGTCTGCCCTCCTGATCCAGCCCAGCCAACACACTGCAGCAACTCAGATACAGATTTCAAGTTGGGTGGTGACTGTGCGAGTGTGAATGTGTGCATATGTGTGTGTGCAGTGTGCACGTGTCTGTGTGTGTGTATGTGTGTGTGCATGCTTGTGCTTATGTGTATCTGTATGTATGCATGTGTTTGTGTATGTGTGCATGCACTTGTTCATGCTTATGCGAGTGTGCATGCACTTGCTCATGTGTGTCTGTAACTTTGTGCGCTTTGTCCCGCCCTAGAACCTGAACATGAGCTGTTCCTCGTGTACGGCAAGGGCCGGCCAGGCATCATCAGGGGCATGGACATGGGCGCCAAGGTCCCTGACGAACACATGATCCCCATCGAGAACCTGATGAATCCCCGGGCTCTGGACTTCCACGCTGAGACTGGCTTCATCTACTTTGCTGACACCACCAGCTACCTCATTGGCCGCCAGAAAATCGACGGCACGGAGAGAGAGACCATCCTGAAGGACGGTGAGGGCGGAGAGGTGGGAGGTGTGTGGGAAGTGCTGCTGAGGGATGTGGTACCTGAAACTGGAACATCAGAGGCTTCCTCTGCTCCCTCACAGTGTGAAGTGTCTTCTGCTGACTCGCTGGCTGGGCTGGTTGGCATGGAGATGAAGGGATAGACAGGTTGACCCCTGCGTGACCCCCTTCTTGGCTGAACCAAAAAGAGTTAGGAGGATGGATGGGTTAGGCAGTGTGGGCTGCCTTTGCCAGCCCTTGGGAAAACTCAGGGTCTCGCTGCCATTGGCTCAGAGCCCTGGAGCTGTGTGCAGCATACAGCCAGGGGAGGCCATGGGTCTGCACATCAGACAGGGTCCGTGCACAAGTATAAATGCTCAAATGTGTGCGAGAGCTCCATCTCATAGCCTCGGAAACCTGCTCCTTTATGCGGCCTGAGAAAACTGTCTCCCTCTGACCTACTCAGGCAGGGCCACTGTGGGGTACAGCCACCCCCAAGGGGGCTTCTGAGCTGTGTGTGCTTTACCTCAGATATGTATTTTGGGGCCCCAAGATCTTCCTTAAGCAGTCATCCGGCTTACTCCCCACCCTGTGTGCAGCTCAGAGAACCTCAGCAGTCAGCAATCATAAGACTGTGTGGAAACCAAGAGTAACCCCTGGTCAGGAAGACACTGGGGACCCCTGTACAGGGGAACTGCTATTTACGGGACACTTGATATGAAGCCTTTGGCTAAGGGAAAATTCACTTCCTAATTTATTCATTTTGTGAGCTCAGGGCTTTTAGACCCAGGATGGCAGCGTCAT
Organism: Micromys minutus; assembly: GCF_963924665.1. Lineage (NCBI taxonomy): Eukaryota > Metazoa > Chordata > Mammalia > Rodentia > Muridae > Micromys > Micromys minutus. The sequence goes on from NC_137957.1 coordinate 7,280,893, forward strand.
ACTCGAGCAGGGAGCCAGTGCGCATTGCCACGGCTGTCCACCTCAGCACAGGCCCAGACATGCCCTCATCTGAGAGCTCACCTCAGTCGCATAGTTTCCTGGCTGCCCCATGCTGTGACATCCACAAGGGTCTCCTCCATCCCCCTCCCCCTGCCTGGCCACCACCTCTCCCTGCTTGACTGTCTTTGAGGGTCAGCTCCATGCACTCTTCACCCCTCACAGGCATTCACAACGTGGAAGGCGTAGCTGTGGACTGGATGGGAGACAACCTTTACTGGACTGATGATGGCCCCAAGAAGACCATTAGCGTGGCCAGGCTGGAGAAAGCTGCTCAGACTCGAAAGACTCTGATTGAGGGCAAGATGACACACCCCAGGGCCATTGTAGTGGATCCACTCAACGGGTGAGTCTGCCCAGCTCTTGGGGTGGGAGCATCTCAGAGGACTTGGGAAGGAAACAGCAAAGCCTGGGGGCGGCTGAGGCAGGAATGGGAACCTGAAAAGAGCATGTGTCCATCCGTCTGTCTGTCTTGAGTGGGGGAAGTCTGCTTGTGCCGCACCCCTACAGAGCTGTCTCCTGGTTCCCCTTGGCCCTGAGCCTTGGGTCTGTGCAGTACTTGCTTGCCAACATCTGCACCTATCTTCCTCCCTCACCCTTCACTTCCTTTCACATCCTTTGCTGTCTGGAGCTCCCAGATGCCGGCACGTTTGGTTTCTTGTTCGACAGGTCTCAGAGAAGCCCACCCCCCCCATTCCCACCTCCCACCCTATTCACCCTACCTTGCTCCCTAGATCCCCTCCACCTGTGACTTTTAATTTTCCTCCTGATTTTATCACTCCAACACGACCTTCTTGAACGACTTGTTTCTCATGATGTGAGCTCCTAAGGGACAGAGAACCTTGGTCTCTGTTGCATCCTGGGGTGCCAGAGGCACACCCCACTTACTGTAGCCATTTCTCAGGTGTTTGTATGGCATCCTGAGTTGGTGTGATGTGGGGTTCAGGAATAAACAGTTCATAGAAAGCCCTGGGAAGAGTTTTGGATGCCTCCTAATGACTGGAACCACAGCCGAAGGCGTTGTGGCAAGGGTGACCATGTGATGTTAACCAGTGACTTCCCACAGGTGGATGTACTGGACAGACTGGGAGGAGGACCCTAAGGACAGCCGGCGAGGGCGGCTTGAGAGGGCTTGGATGGACGGCTCACACCGAGATATCTTTGTCACCTCCAAGACAGTGCTTTGGCCCAATGGGCTAAGCCTGGATATCCCAGCTGGACGCCTCTACTGGGTAGATGCCTTCTATGATCGGATTGAGACCATACTGCTCAATGGCACAGACCGGAAGGTGGGCAGGCATGTGTGCGTTTAACTCTGTTTCTGTTCTGACAGCTCCATGAGGATGTACGTGTCTGTGTATGCAGGCCTTTGTGTTTCTTGCTGGTTTACACGTGGCTACTCTATAAATGTGTAGTTGTATGGCGGGTATGTTGTCTCGTTTGAGGATGTCTATCTGCACCTGTGTGTGCACCTCCGACAACACACCTCCAGTGTAGTCACACAGCGACATGTTAGGTGCCGAGGGACAGCGTGTATGCATGTTTGTTCGTTCCGTTGGTTTTGCACTTCATGAGTTGTGTTTGTCTTTGGGTGTATGGACCAAACTCTGTCTTGGTGTGTCAGGCCCTTCACAGTACAGCTCTGGGCACCTCTACAGTCTTGTGTCTCCTACTTCCCACAACTCAGCACTCTTTGAACAAGTACAATAGACAGCTTATTCCAGAACATCATAGGCCTCTGCTCCCCAAGCCTTCACCTCCGGGGAATCCCCCAGCTCCTCCTTGCTCCCTTTCTCTTGAATGCTGTCTCCAGGCCTCTGTTCCCCCGAGATTACCTATATATGCCCTCTGTGAGACAATGGGTGCTCATAATGCCTAGTACAGCTCTGCCCTTAACAGATCCCAGTAAATGTTGCTTAGGTAGAGGAATAATTGGCTGAATGTTGGCTGGTGTGTGTGTGTGTGTGTGTGTGTGTGTGTGTGTGTGAGAGAGAGAGAGAGAGAGAGAGCACACGTGCTCGTGTGTAAGAGTGCATGTGTATGTGTGAGAGTGTGCATGTGTGTGTGTACGTGTACATGTGAATGTGTGTGTGAGTATGTGCATGTGTATGTGCATGTGAGTGTGTGTCTGTGAGTGTGTGTGTGTGTGTGTGTGTAACATAAATGGCATTCATATTGAATAGCCCTATGAGAAGTCTGTATGGACAGTGTCCTTTCTGGGTCACCTGAAATCAGCACCACCAGGTCCCTAGTCGTCCCTTGGACATCTCTATTTGCCCTCCTGTCCTCAGAAACATCCCCCACCCCTTCCTAGATTGTATACGAGGGTCCTGAACTGAATCACGCCTTCGGCCTGTGTCATCACGGCAATTACCTCTTTTGGACTGAGTACCGGAGCGGCAGCGTCTACCGCTTGGAACGGGGTGTGGCAGGCGCACCGCCCACTGTGACCCTTCTGCGCAGCGAGCGACCCCCTATCTTTGAGATCCGAATGTACGATGCACAGCAGCAACAAGGTGCTCCTTTATAGGCTGGGGACAGTGGGTGTTTAGGGTGGGACCCGGGCTTTAATATCTAAGGCTCCCCAGAAGCCTCTGTCCGCCCCCCCCCCCACATTCACTATTATTCCCACATCCGTGTTCCCTCTCAGCAATCTTCCTCTCCCTACTTCCTCTTCTGTCTCCTCCCTTTATGTGCTTCCTTTCCTGACTCTGCCGCCCCATCCTTGTGCTGCCCTCTCCCGCAGTGGGTACCAACAAATGCCGGGTAAACAACGGGGGCTGCAGCAGCTTGTGCCTAGCCACCCCGGGCAGTCGGCAGTGCGCCTGCGCTGAGGACCAGGCGTTGGACGCAGACGGAGTCACCTGCTTGGGTATGAGGGGCCTGGCTTGGACCGAAGGGGGCGGGTAGCTCCAATAGGAGAACGGCAGAGGGCAGGAGTGTGCTTTCTGGTCCCAATTGAGACCAAGGAAGCAAAGAGGGGGCCATGTGTTGCTTATAGGAAGAAAGGGGTAGATAGGGTTCAGGGAAACCTCTGGGGCTAAAGGAGGGCTGGGGGTTGGGTGGTTCTGAAGGCATGAAGATGGGGCAGGTGAATGAGAAAAGAGGCAGTTAGAAAGGAACTATTCTTAACTCGTTTTAGCTTTAACTATCGTTGGAGTAAAGTAATATTTCAGAATACTGTAGGCAGGGTTGGGGGTGGGGTGGTATTACTCCTTAACCTAAGCACTCAGGAGGCAGAGGCAGGTGGGTGTCCATGAGTCTAAGGCCAGAGTGGTCTGCCTGGTGAGTTCCAGGACTACCAGGGCTGCAGAGTGAGACCCTGTCTTAAAAAATCAGAAGTAAAACCAGAAGAATCCTGTAAATTAGCCAGATAAGGAATGTGTGCCTAGAGTCCCGGCAGTAAGAAGGCTGAAGCAGGGGGATTCCACTTCCCAGTTACAAGTCCCAGGCCAGCATATTATAGCTCAAAACCAAACACATTTTATAAAGGAAATTGGGAGAAATAAAAGCCCAGATCCAACCAGTGAACATGACTATGATGTTGTGGTAAGTTACGCAGGTCCTTTCTTCCCTGGGTAGGTAGTTCTGTCTTATACATAGCAAGCACCCGGTGTGCACACACGTCTCCAACACATGTTCCCTGTGTTTTCCTTACTTATTTATTAAAGTACTGAGGAGCAAGCCAGTGCCTCATATGCACTAGATAATCACTCTACCACCACATTACACCCTGGACTTCTCACATTTGTGTGTGTGTGTGTGTGTGTGTGTATTACACCTACATGTATGACTGTGTTTTGTATGCATGCGGTGCCCATAGTGGTCAAAAGGGGTATCAGATTCCCTGAAACTAAAGTTAGAGATGGTTGTGAGCCACCAGTGGGTGCTGGGTCTAGAACCTGGGTCCTCTGAGAATGCAGCCAGTGCTCCTGACAGCTGATTCATCTCTCCAGCCTCCAAGTCCATGATGTAAATAGTCTTGATCCCCTAAACACAGGAAGGGTTCCAGGGATGTTGGCCTTCAGGCAGGGCCTTAGGTCGGATTCTTACTATCGCATCCACAATCAGGGTTAAAGTCAAAGAAGGCACTCTGTAAAAACAAATAAATGTACAGTGTAGAAAAACAAAAGATTCGAAAAACACCCCTCCCATTCTACCAGCCCGTGATGCCGTTTTAGGGGCACCCTCCCCAACATGTCTCTGTGCATATATGTTGCACACACACACTTCTGGTCCCTGCCTTTGTCACTTAGCACTGTACCATAAATATATAAGCGGTGTTTTTTAGCAGCCAAACTGTACCATTTAGTAAATATCCCATTGTTTACTTAGCCATTTCTCTGCTGATGTGTTTTCAGCTTTGTTTTTTGTTTGTTTGTTTGTTTTTATTTTTATGATCACAGTCAACATTCACTGCACATAGACAATGTGTTGGTTTCAGAATTTCCCGTATAGTAACTTACTTATCCTCTAACACGTCTCTGTGGGGGCAGCATTTTTATTGACAAGGGATGAAACCAAGGTCCAAGTTACGCAGGCATCCTGACCCGAAAGTCTGATGTGTTGATCGAGTACCTACAGTTCTGTCTCGGTGGCTGGATGTGGTGGCCTGCATGTTTAATCTCAGCACTCAGGAGGCAGAGGCGTGTGGATCTTTGTGAGTTCCAGGCCGGCCTGCTCTGCACAGAGAGTTCCAAGCCAGTCAAGACTGCACAGTGAAATCTGCTCTCAAAAAAAAAACAAAACAAACACACACAAAATAAATAAAAATAAATAAATCAATGAAAAAGGGTTCAGTAGAGATCAGAGAACAAGACTGAAGGCCAGTGGAGGACATTGGCAAATGTGAAAGAGGCCAAGGCAATAGAACTGTCTCTGTGAACACTGACATCACTGAGAATAGAGCTGGGGGCTGGAGAGGTGGCTCAGCGGTTAGAGCACCGACTGCTCTTCCAGAGGTCCCGAGTTCAATTCCCGCCAACCACATGGTGGCTCACAACCATCTGTAATGAGATCCAACGCCCTCTTCTGGTGCATCTGAAGACAGTGATAGTGTACTCACACATGAAATAAAAATAAACACATACATACATAGAAGAACAGAGGCAGGAGTGGTTGTAAAGAAGGTGACAGTGTACCAGGATCAGAGCATCTTTAGCCATGAGGGAGCAGTCCGAGGTCAACACTGGTTTCTAGAAAGGGGAAGAAAAGCCGGCTGTGTGAAGCAAGGAGTGGACATACCAACTTCGGGTCCCAGCGGTCCATAGAGTAGAGAGAACATTGGCTGCCTGTGACTGACACCACTGTCAGCTCCACGTGGCCAATGGCATAGACAAAGGTCTGCTTGGGTGCTAAGGCGGTGGGGAGGTGTCTCCCTTGGGGAGGGAAGAGGGTAACATGCAGCGATCTGGGGGCGTGTCTTCACTCCCGAGGGGAAAGTTTAGGACAGGACCTTGAGGGCCCCTAAGATGACACCTAGGAAGGTTCAGAGTCAGCAGTGGACCAAGCACATCCCTGTGACCTGTGTGACCTGTGACCAGGCTGTCCTGAGAACTATTTTTACTTCAGAGCACAGGGAGATACACACATTGCCAGCCCGGTAGACTGTGTTGTCTGACAAGGAGTCACCACAGTGAACCAAATAATTTGCTCATGGAGAATTATGTAGCGGGGGAGGGGGAATTACTCAGTAGTGTATCAGAAAACAGTAAATCAGAAGAAAAGTTGAGGGGTTTTAGCGCCTGTCCCGTGGCCCGGGTCTGACCTTCCCCTTCACACTCCTGTGGTGCCCACAGCGAACCCATCCTACGTGCCCCCACCCCAGTGCCAGCCGGGCGAGTTTGCCTGTGCCAACAATCGCTGCATCCAGGAGCGCTGGAAGTGTGACGGAGACAACGACTGTCTGGACAACAGCGATGAAGCCCCAGCACTGTGCCGTGAGTCACTGCTCCCATCCCGGGGGGCCGGGCAGCGGGACTCTGGATGTGCGCCCGAGTGAACAGAGAGTCCGTTCCCACTGACCCCTGGTCTGCTCCCCCTCCCCAGATCAACACACCTGTCCCTCGGACCGATTCAAATGTGAGAACAACCGGTGTATCCCCAACCGCTGGCTCTGCGACGGGGATAATGACTGTGGCAACAGCGAAGACGAGTCCAACGCCACGTGCTCAGGTGTGGAGCCGGGCACGGTAGTCCCGGAGCCCATGAACCCAGCGGGGAAGAGACCCTGGGCAGGAAGTGGGGTCTTCTATTCCCCGCCAGGCTGGACAGACCAACGGAACTGGGTGTACAAGGGAGCAGGCGCAACCTTAGATGGAGATGAGGAAAAACGCAGACGGAACCTTTCCCCAGAGACCCCAGAGATTCCCTTGGGAGATGGGGTCAGGCACCAGTGTGATTCTGGACACTGGAGAATAACATCTCAAACAGAATGGGGGGCGGGACGGAGGACGATTGGGGAGGAGGGAACTGGATGATGAACATCTGCACTTGCTCCGCCCCCTAGCCCGTACCTGCCCACCCAACCAGTTCTCCTGTGCCAGTGGCCGATGCATCCCTATCTCTTGGACCTGTGATCTGGATGACGACTGTGGGGACCGGTCCGATGAGTCAGCCTCATGCGGTGAGGGGGATGGCAGGAAATATGGCCGGCAGAGGGGAGGGGCGCCTTGTAGGTCGGGGCTGGAGAACTTGTGTACCTTGAGGAAGCTGTCGCTGTGGCCTTGAGTTTTGTCTGCAGCAGGGAATAAGAGTACCACCATCACCGTGTTGATTTGGGGGGCTTGGGGCTTGTGTTGACGCCTAGTGTGGGTGAATGGACTGTTTCTGGCTGAGCCCTTCTCCCCATCTGGCTCTGCTAAAGGCTCCCGTTCATGGAAGGGTCCCCTTCACCACCGGCTTCTCAACATGAGAACGTGACTTTGAGGGTCCTCAACTGTTCTTTTTCTCTGACAGCCTATCCCACCTGCTTCCCCCTGACTCAGTTTACCTGCAACAACGGCAGATGCATTAACATCAACTGGCGGTGTGACAATGGTAAGAACCTACCTCTCTCTTACCATAACTCCTAGGAAAGCCAGAAGCCACAGCCAGGCCTCAGAAGAGGCAGGCAAGATCTTAGACTCAAGTCGGGGTTCTCTGCCGTACACTGAAACCCTGAGGGGTTGGCTAGGAGAAACAGGAAGGAGTCAGAAATACCATGGGACACCAAGGTGGGCAGAAGGGGGACTCTCTGAACCCTGCTTTGGCAGAGTAGAACTGCCCACCCTCTGGCAAGAAAGTTAACTGAGGGCAGAGGAGCAAAGAAAGGAGCTTAGAGCCCGTCCTCTTCTCCCTACATCCTCTGCCTCTTGGGGTCCTTACTGCGTGCCCCAGGCTCTGGGCTTCAGTCTTGGAAGCACACCTGGAGGTCAGCCACGGACCAGGTGATGTCAGCCCTGAGCCTCAGGGGCCACAGTGTGTGTAAGTGCACGCGCAAGTGGTTGTTGTGTGTGCCGTTTCGGACTCTGTCCCGTCTGGCGTGCTGTTGTGATGTGTTGTGTTGTGATGTGCTGCCCCAGGGGCTCCAGCCTTGCTTCGCCTGTGAGAATGGGTTGGATCAGTACCATGTCTCTCTCCTCTGTGCTGTGTCCCAAGTGCCAATGGTTGCCCTGGCGGTTTCTGTGTTTCAGAGAAGGATTGTGGGGACGGCTCTGACGAAAAGACCTGTCCTGAGCCTGCCGGTCAGTGCATAGAGGCACATGCACCATCACCCCAGAGCCCCAGCTGGCCTTAGCCTCCCCAGTCCCCTAGGTTCCCTGACCCTGAGCTGCCAGACACACACAGACAAGAGAGGCAGAGGCGGGGCAGGGGGATTACAGGGAAGAAGCAGAAGAGAATGTTCAGAGGACAGAGGTGACAGAGGTGACCCCGAGGAGGCCCAGACCTGGGAGAAGAAAATCAAAGCCATTTACAAGTGGGCAGGAGCACACTACACTCTGTGAGCACCGGCTAACCTCGGTCTTTGAGAGTCCTGTCAGTGATGCAGATGGAAAGTTACTCTAGGGCTTAGGAGGCAGGATGTTCACCCAGATACCTGCTTCAGAACAGTCTTTGAGCCTCAGCTACAGGCGAGCCTCTGGGAGCCAGCACCCAGTGCCAGCGTCTGATGATGTCCAAGCTCAGCATGTGGCTGGGTCTTACCTACATCCCAGCCCCCTCCTCTCTTAAACCAATGGGAGCCCCTCCCCAGCTCCCCAAAGTAAGCCATCCCTGTCCCCATATCCTGCTGCAAATGATGTCCCCACCCCGTTTTCTGAGACTCAGGGAGGGGCCTCCTAGAGCCCCACCCGCTGCCTCCCCCACCCTGCGGGCCATGGTGCATGTTGCAGTCTATGCAGTTTCTGTGTCTTTTCTGTTTGTTATTTTTCTCATTGGGGGGTGGGGCGGGCTGTGGGTGGGAATGAGGGGGCAGAGTGAGCCAAGCTGGGGTCACAGAAAGGCTGCTCTGCTGACCCTGTCCTCAACTCTCCTCCTCTTCTTCCCTCCCACCAGACAATGACTGTGGGGACAACAGTGACGAAGCCGGCTGCAGCCACTCCTGCTCCAGTACCCAGTTCAAGTGCAACAGTGGCAGGTGCATTCCCGAGCACTGGACGTGTGACGGGGACAACGACTGTGGGGACTACAGCGACGAGACACACGCCAACTGTACCAACCAGGGTGAGCACTCTAGACTAGCGGTCAGCCCATCCAGCCACCCACCCCACGGATGTCACCACCCTGAGATCGCTGACGCTCGCCTCCTGTCCTTGAGGAGGCTCCAGTCCCGCGGGAGAGGGAGGTTGCTGTGGGATTGTTGCCACACACTGTTAACATTGAAGGCCTGGCAGTTGGGTGGCCTTAGGTTTCGGCTCCAGCTCTGCAAATTCTTATCTGAGTGGCCTTGGGCAAGTTACCTAATCTCTGAGGGGCCTCTTGAGTTTTCTCAGCAAATAGCACTGACCCGCCGGTTATCAGGGCGCAGGGTTGTGTCTGTGAACGGCGGGTTGACAGGGAGTCAGACTTGGTGGCTCACACCGATAATCTCACCACAGGAGAGGCTGAGGCAGGAGCCTGGCCTAGGGAGTAAGGCCCTGTCCCAAAAAGGAAGAAGAAAGATGCCAAGGACAGAGAGGAGACTCCCAGTGCCCAGATCATGGGAGAGGCTGAGTTTCCCAGAGGACACAGGTCCTCTCTGCGGGTGCTGGTGTCTTAGCTGTACCCCATCACTGCTATGAAAGAGCTGGGATAAGATGGCTCTGGCTTTATGAAAAGTCAGAAATGCCCTTTTTTTTTTTTCTGTGAAATGTTCACTGGCCTATCAGTTTGGTGACGTTTCTGTAGCACAGTGCCCCAAGCGAGGGGCTTAAGCAACAGAACACACAGCGTGCAGAGTAGAAAAGCAAACTCCCCAGCCTGTGAAGGAAAACGTGTCCTGTGTCCTCAGAGACCTTTGGCCTTCCTTTGTTTCGGGACGCTTTACCCGGTCTCTGACTTCATCTTCAAGCGGCATACACCCTAAGTGCGTCTGTCCCTGAGTCCACATTTTTCTTTTTATAGTACTATTAATTAAACCCTACCCTGGTGGTTTCAACCTTACAGAGACATTATTGCCAAACAAGGTGGTAGGTGGGGTTTCAGCATCTTTTTAGGGACTGTAGTTTGGCTCATGATGACTGACAGTTTACCTATGGGTCAAAAATGTTTCTCCAAGCCTTACATGGCCTGTGGCCCTCCATTAAGTAGTCTCTGCCTCAGAGTTAGCATCGTGCTGGGCACCATGGATCACTCATTACATCAGCTGAGAGGCAGCAAGAGGGTCACAGGAAGCTCAGTCAGGACCATCTCTGAGTAGGACTGGGGACTCTAGACGGTGTGAAGCAATGCCGGCCTTGCCCAACAAGCCAGGTAGTCCTGGTTTCCTCTGCATCTGGGCTTCCTCCTGCAGGCAGTCGGTGGAGACAGGAGAAGTGGGACCTGGTGTGTGGACAGTGATTGGCAGAAGTAGTTAACCTGTGGCTCTGAGCTGGCATGGCCCAGGACCTTGAGGAGGAGGAGGGCCTGACCAGTGATTACAGCATTTGTACAGGAAGAGTGTGAGGCTTCCTACGGGGTAGAGGGTGGCTGGTCAGCCGGGAGATACCTCATGCAGGGATAAGAGAATGGGGCTACCCTGGAAGCGGAAGCAGCTGCTTCTGATAACATAACAGGGGCAGTTTGGCAGAGGCTTGACCTGGGAGGCAGTGTGGGAGCTTTGGAAGATGGGGTGAAGTTGGTGGTACTTTTGTAAGACAGCCCTGGACGGAAATTACCTTACAGTGAACTTCAGCCACCCAATCCCACCCCTCACCCCCGGGGAAGGAAAGTTGGGTCATAGGCAGCTGCTGAGAAGTGAGAAGAGCCCTTTCATGGCAAGCAGGCTGGAGGTGGGCACGCCATGCCACCCCAGTTACTGATCATCAGTGCTCACACTTGGCGGGGGTGGGGGGAGGGCTTTTCCATTTCCATTATGCTGCTGGCCTACAGGATCAGGTGGGATACAGGGGGACCCTGACAGACCACTTGTGCCCCACACTGCCCTCAGGTTGCAAGAGCTGCACATGGAAAAGGCGCTGAGACCTCTGGGCCCTTCACCCACTTATGAATCCATGCTCTGCCTCCCCCTTCCTCCCAACTCTGCCTCTCAGAGGCTTCCCAAGGGATGGTCCTCTGTTGGGTGTGCCATTGAATGTGGCCCACTCTCGATTCGCATCCCTGCTGAGGCGATTTCTGTGCAGAGGCCTGCCGGGGCTGTTGTGTCTGAAGTGTCATTTCATCGAACCACACCATTGCTTGCAGTTGTAGCCTAGACCCAACCCCCTTCACTTGGCGGTCTCCGTGTCTGTCGTGAGTGTGCAGAGAATGAAGGGGACACGTTAGGTTGATGCCTTTGAGTTCTGTCCTGACAGAATGTAGCCAGTAGCATCATGAGCTTAGAGAGGAAGAGCCGGCATTAGACAAGATGGTATCTGGGGTCCTTGAAGAGCTGACATCTGAGTCTCTTGATGAGTTAGTGCTTTCTGGCTCACAGGACACTCTGGGCATCCTCAGCTCAGCATCCAGGCTAGGCAGAGGTGGTGGGAAAGATCTGTGCAGACTGCCTCTCCCTCCTGATGCAACCACATCCCCTCCCCCACCCGTGTCCTCCAGCCACAAGACCGCCTGGTGGCTGCCACTCGGATGAGTTCCAGTGCAGGTTAGATGGCCTGTGCATCCCCCTGCGGTGGCGCTGTGACGGGGACACTGACTGCATGGACTCCAGCGATGAGAAGAGCTGTGAGGGGGTGACCCACGTTTGTGACCCGAATGTCAAGTTTGGCTGCAAGGATTCAGGTGAGGGGGGGGCCCTCAGATGTGGTCACATGGGTAGAAGGAAGCCATCTTAAATCTTTTTTTTTAAGATTTATTTATTTATTATATATAAGTACACTGTAGCTGTTTTCAGACACACCAGTAGAAGACATCAGATCCCATTACAGATGGTTGTAAGTCACCATGTGTTACTGGGATTTGAACTCAGAACCTCTGCAAGAGCAGTCAGTGCTCTTAACCACTGAGCCACCTCTCCAGCCCGGAGGGAGCCATCTTGAGAATGTAACAGTGGTTTGGTATTGTGTGGTGGGGAGGGTAAGAAGCCTGAATGAAGGATCCTGGGAACCCAAACCCAGGCTAGCGTCAGCACCCTCTGCAAGTTCCTTCTCCTTAGTTAGCTGTGTGGACGTGACAGAAAAGGTCTCCAGTTCATAGATGCTCTAAGACAGGCCCCACTGGGTCCTCATTCTGTCCCTGTCCCTTCCCTCAGCTCGGTGCATCAGCAAAGCGTGGGTGTGTGATGGTGACAGCGACTGTGAAGACAACTCCGACGAGGAGGACTGTGAGGCCCTGGCCTGCAGGCCGCCCTCACACCCCTGCGCCAACAACACCTCTGTATGCCTGTCTCCTGACAAGCTGTGTGACGGCAAGGATGACTGTGGAGATGGCTCGGATGAGGGCGAGCTTTGCGGTGAGCCCTGGCAGGGCCTGGGGTTGGCCAGCGTTGTGGAGGGGCATCTTGTCCACGGCAGAGATGTAGGAAATGGTCTGGGGCAGGAGGAGGCAGGTCTCCATCATTGATCTCGGGCTAGCCTTGACCCTGCGTGAGGCATCCCACGACTCTTGTAGCATTTGCTCTGAGGAAGAGGAGGCATGGAGCCCTTAAATGAACTAGCCCAGGGCCATCCTGCTCTGAAGGCATGGCAGGGAGGGAGCGGTTGGGTCTCTTGACCTGGAACAGACACCCTCAGTCAGACCGCTGGATAGGGAGGCCAGGCACAGGGTGGAGACATGATTTGAGCTAACTTCAGGAGGGTTCCCGGAAAGGGACAAAGTGTGAGAATGAGTGAGGAGGGTCAGGTCCCCGGGCAAACATGACATCTGACTTCTGGGAAATAGAGAAGTTAAAAATGAGGCCATCTGAGACTGGCCCGAAACTGCTCCCATGGGGCCTCCCCTCTGCACCCTGCCCCATGTTACACCTGAGTTGGGAAGGACCAAAGAAAGGGCCTTGACCTAAAGATTCTCCAAAGAGGAGGCAAAATGCCCAGGTCCCAGCTGTGGACGTGAGGGCACTGGGGGCAGACGGGTAAGGAGAAAGGATAATGGTCTTAGATGTCAGGTTCTAGTGTCTGATTCCTGATCCTGGTACAGCCTGGGTGGGTGGCAGCTGCTCAGCAGGCTGTGTGGTTAGGGCTCCAAGGCTCGGAACGGGATATGGAGAAGCGTGAAGGCCCAGCAGGGCTTGTGTCCTGCCCCCTCCCAGATCTTGACCCTGTCCCCTGCCTGTCCCCCCCCCCAGACCAATGTTCTCTAAATAATGGCGGCTGTAGTCACAATTGCTCGGTGGCTCCTGGTGAAGGCATTGTGTGCTCTTGCCCTCTGGGCATGGAGCTGGGGCCTGACAACCGTACCTGCCAGATCCAGAGCTACTGTGCCAAGCACCTCAAATGCAGCCAGAAGTGTGACCAGAACAAGTTCAGTGTGAAGTGCTCCTGCTATGAAGGCTGGGTCCTGGAGCCCGATGGGGAGAGCTGCCGAAGTCTGGGTAAGACACAGTGGGCCTGGGTGAGCCAGCCAAGCAGAGCCTCTGGACAGGGTGGCACAGCGTCAGTAAGCCCTTCGCTGACCTGATCACATGCCTCTCTCCAGATCCCTTCAAACCGTTCATCATCTTCTCCAACCGCCACGAGATCAGACGCATTGACCTTCACAAGGGGGACTACAGCGTCTTAGTGCCTGGCCTGCGCAACACTATTGCTCTGGACTTTCACCTCAGCCAGAGCGCCCTCTACTGGACGGACGTGGTAGAGGACAAGATCTACCGTGGGAAGCTGCTGGACAACGGAGGTGACTTTCTGGGCCTGGGAATGGTGACAGAATTGCACACAGATGGCCCTTGGACACTCAGGGTCACGGGCCCCGATTCAGGTGGCCCCAGAGCTGAGTTTCCGACTGCCCATCCCCCACCCTCTGTTAATTGGGTTAGGTTTTGCTGTGGGTCTCAGAGCCCAGTGCCCCGTAATTATCGTCAGCATTGTTGCTAGCCCAATAATTAACAAAATGATCACCCTTTCTTTGGAAAGGCCTGAAGCCTGGCTCCCCAATCTTGGAATTTCAGGCTTAGAAGGAAAATGCCTTGTAGGAAAATGCACTACCTCTGTCTCAGGGTAGCCTGAGCCATCTCAGGCTCGGCATTGAGCATCTATTGTACGCCAGGCGCTGGACACAGCAGCGGTCAAGACAGTTTTAAATCGTGTGTCAGGGCGGTCCCTGAGCAGAGGCAAGGAAAGGGCATGTTTTAATAGAGGAGTTTGTGTTGTTGATTAGAAAGGAAACTTGGAAACATCTCTATTAGAAAGAAAACTTGGAAACATCTCAAGTGCCCATCTTGAGGAGAATGGCTAAGTAAACAGTCACTCGTCACATGACAGTTTCTAAAATTACAAGACACACGGACATATTAGCCTACCACCTCTTTAGGACATTCTATGGGTAGTTTCTAGCATGTTCTATCAGGTGGTTTTTTTTTTTTTTTTCTTATCAAGCAGGTTTATATATTAAATTCTCAACCCACAAACTCTCTACACAATAAGCTTACATCCAATGGACAAAGATACAAACTGCCCTTCTATATGAGATAAAAAAAGACCCGTAGAAACCCTTAGAAATAATAACCTCATTGTGCGCCGAGAGAAACACAAACATCTGTCTCCATCCTGTTCCTCCCGGAGCCTCTCCATCGTCTTCATAGTGTGTTCTCAGAAGCTCCCATCTCCCCCGATCTCCTTTCCCAGGTTACCCTTCTCAGAATAGTACATACATAAAATGGCTACCTTCATCCCCTCCTCCAAGAGCCCCCTTTCCCACCTACCTCCCGGTGGGAAAGAAGTCTGGGAGAGGAGGGTGGGACCAGGCCCTTCAGCAGTCTGGGCAGAAGTGTCAGGGTGAATTTGGATAATTGGGGGATCCTGAGATCCACACTTCCACCAATCCCTGTCCCAGGCGTCTCTAACCATCCGCAACCTTCTATTCCTAGCGCTGACCAGCTTTGAGGTAGTGATTCAGTATGGCTTAGCCACACCAGAGGGCCTGGCTGTAGACTGGATTGCAGGCAACATCTACTGGGTGGAGAGCAACCTGGACCAGATCGAAGTCGCCAAACTGGACGGAACCCTCCGAACCACCCTGCTGGCGGGTGACATCGAGCACCCGAGAGCAATCGCGCTGGACCCTCGGGATGGGTGAGAACTCCCCCTGCCCCTCCGTAGCCTGGTGTTTGGCCTGGCCAGGGACACCTGTCTTCTCTGTACTGTCGATTCCCGCCCCAACTTTGGCCTTCCTCCCTCCCTAGGATTCTGTTTTGGACAGACTGGGATGCCAGCCTGCCACGGATTGAGGCGGCATCCATGAGTGGGGCCGGACGCCGAACCATTCACCGAGAGACAGGCTCTGGGGGCTGGCCCAACGGGCTCACCGTGGACTACCTGGAGAAGCGCATCCTCTGGATCGATGCCAGGTCAGCAGCACCCGGGCAGGGTAGGGGTGGGGCCATCGTGAACAAAGATGAAGCCAAGAGGAGGATGGGGGACAAGGGAGGGAGAAAGGCGAGAAGGAGCAGGGTTGGAACCTGCAGTCATCCATCCACCCTCGGTCCTCCTCATTCCCCGTGTCCTCCGCTGAGGGCTCTGCCCGACCAGAACGAAGAGAAGGTGCCTTTTCCTAGCTCATGCCAGAGCTCCAAATGCCAGCTGTAATCTTGGGAAGGACATCTAGAAGATTCCCTTGGGGGACATAAGGCTAGGCTCCTAACCTACTGGACTAACCCCCACTCCAACCCTTGCAGCCTTGCGGTCTCTCGGGAAGAGGACACTGGTGTATTGAGTTGCAAGGGGGAGGGAAGGTGGACACCTGGGCAGGGTACTTTGCTGAGACCCCCATTGTTCCCTCCACTACACTCTCAGGTCAGATGCCATCTACTCAGCTCGGTATGACGGCTCCGGCCACATGGAGGTGCTCCGGGGACACGAGTTTCTGTCACACCCGTTTGCCGTGACACTGTATGGTGGAGAGGTATACTGGACGGACTGGCGAACAAATACACTGGCTAAGGCCAACAAGTGGACTGGCCACAATGTCACCGTGGTACAGAGGACCAACACTCAGCCCTTCGACCTGCAGGTCTATCACCCTTCGCGACAGCCCATGGGTAAGGACCTGCGCCTTTCAGGCAACTGAAGAGGAACCACCAGCCCTGGATGGGGAGGGTGCTGGGATAACGGGGGTCAGGGGTGGTGAGAGTTGGGGTGAGATCCAGGTGAGAAGGGCTAGGGAGGGATCAACACGTCACAGGATGTTCTTGCTTCTTCTCTCCGGGCTAGCTCCAAACCCCTGTGAGGCCAACGGGGGCCGGGGCCCCTGTTCCCACCTGTGCCTCATCAACTACAACCGCACGGTCTCCTGTGCCTGTCCCCATCTCATGAAGCTCCACAAGGATAACACCACCTGCTACGGTAGGAAGCCACCTCCCCTAACAGCTGCGGGTAAACTGAGGCAGAAGGAGAGAGATCTGAAGTCCCCGCTGTTAAACAAAGGAGTGACTGAAAGAAGGGGGCTCTGAAAACTAGCAGCAGAGGAAGGACCTGACACGGTCTCTTTACGGAGGTTCTCAACCCCCTTGGGGGCCAAATGACCCTTTTATGGGGGTCGCATATCAGGCAGCCTACATATCATGTTACTATTACTCTTCATAATAATAACAGAACTACAGTTATGACTTGGCGATGGGAATAATTTTATGGTTGGTCACGGCATTAGGAAGGTAGGCAGGAAACCTGAAGGCCAGGGGCCGCCTTCAGTGACTTGCCCGCGCCCCGCAGAGTTTAAGAAGTTCCTGCTGTACGCGCGTCAGATGGAGATCCGGGGTGTGGACCTGGATGCCCCGTACTACAATTACATCATCTCCTTCACGGTGCCCGACATCGACAATGTCACCGTGCTGGACTATGACGCCCGTGAACAGCGAGTTTACTGGTCTGATGTTCGAACCCAGGCCATCAAACGGGCGTTCATCAATGGCACAGGCGTGGAAACTGTTGTCTCTGCAGGTTCTGGCCATGCCTCCCCCCCCCCCCCCGGCCTACACCGATCCTGTCCCCACCAATCCTGTCCCCTGCGGTCCCCCTGATGCTCTTTCTCCAACCTCATCCCTAGCCCATTTCTTGACCCTCATTTCCCGCAGCTTCCTCAGCCTATGCCTGTAAATACACAACCAGCGACTGACTCCCTTTATGTACCGCAGACTTGCCAAACGCCCACGGGCTGGCTGTGGACTGGGTGTCCCGAAATCTGTTCTGGACGAGTTATGACAACAACAAGAAGCAGATCAACGTGGCCCGGCTGGACGGCTCCTTCAAGAACGCGGTGGTGCAGGGCCTGGAGCAGCCCCACGGCCTGGCCGTCCACCCGCTTCGTGGGTCAGTCTACAGCTTGGGGCTGGGGCACACCCTTGTGAGGAGGGAAGAGGAGGACCCTTAACCCTCTCCTTGGTTCTTTTCCCAGCAAGCTCTACTGGACCGACGGGGACAACATCAGCATGGCCAACATGGATGGGAGCAACCACACCCTGCTCTTCAGTGGCCAGAAGGGCCCTGTGGGTACGCACGGACCCTGCGTCCTCCTGCAGGCCTCTAGCTCCCCAGTTAGGAGATGCTCCCAGTGTCTCTTGTGTTTGTCCCTGACTAGGCCTCTTCCAGCTCCCAGCCTGGTACCTACCCTCGCTACACCTTGTCCCAGAGCCACAGGGGGCCACAGATATCCGGCCTGATACCCACCCCTCTTCCAGGGTTGGCCATTGACTTCCCTGAGAGCAAACTCTACTGGATCAGCTCTGGGAACCACACGATCAACCGCTGCAACCTGGATGGGAGTGAGCTAGAGGTCATCGACGCCATGCGTGGCCAGCTGGGCAAGGCCACTGCCCTGGCCATCATGGGTGAGGGCTTGGGTGGGCGGAGGGATGGAAGTAGAGCAGGCCAGGCACAGCCGGATGGATGGGTGGGGGATATCCTGTGGGCCACTTTCCACCCCAGAAACTTCTGCAACAGGGCGAGGAGGGGGTGCCTTCCCGAGGGTCTTATTCCCTCCTGTTGCCCCAGGGGACAAGCTGTGGTGGGCAGATCAGGTGTCAGAGAAGATGGGCACGTGCAACAAGGCTGACGGCTCCGGGTCCGTGGTGCTGCGGAACAGCACCACATTGGTTATGCACATGAAGGTGTACGACGAGAGCATCCAGCTAGGTATGCGGCGGGTGCTGGGTGTGACACGCGGCGGGTCTGCAGCAGCCAGGATGGGGTAGCTGCAGAGCCGTGAGCAGCCTCCAGAACGGTGGGATGAGGGGATAGATGAGGGCTGAGCTTCCCCTCACCAGCAGGACTTTTCTTTTCTCGTTGTTGTTTAGATTTATTTATTTTATGTATGAGTCCATTGTCACTGTCTTCAGACACACCAGAAGAGGGCATCAGATCCCATGTGGTTGCTGGGATTTGAACTCAGGACCTCTGGAAGAGCAGTCAGTGCTCTTAACCACTGAGCCATCTCTCCAGCCCAGGACTTTTCTTTTAACCTTATCCCCACTCACGTGAAATGTCGACTCAGTCTGGCCAGAAGGTCCAGGGGCCTGAGAAAGCATAAGACCAGAGAGTTGGGTGGGACCCTGACAGGTCCAAGGTGAACCTAGTGACTGTCCTCTCTGAGCAGCCCAAGCCTGTCCTCCTTGAAGGCCATCTCACCCCCTCTATAACCCCATGTCTTCCCCCAGAGCATGAGGACACCAATCCTTGCAGTACCAACAATGGAGACTGCTCCCAGCTCTGCCTGCCAACGTCAGAGACAACCCGTTCCTGTATGTGTACAGCTGGGTACAGCCTTCGCAGTGGGCAGCAGACCTGTGAAGGTGAGTTCCTGGCACCCCTCTGCCTAACCTTGACCCCTTCTACCCAGTTGCAACATCATGCATTTGGGAAAGACAGTGTTCACCGTGCGTTACCGGGAGGCTTCTGGGTTAGATGCTTATCCAGTCCCCGATTCTGGGTACTGTGGACAAAAGCTTGAGCCAGAAAATGAGGCCAGCATAGTGAGAAGCCAGACCACAATGTGCTGGTGACTGTCCAGCACCTGCGGTCGGTTTTGGTGAGGTAGTCACTGGATGACGGAGGCAGGCTACCTTGGCGGTACAGGAGTACTCCATGCTGTGCCTTGGCTTTATAGAGTGGGGAGAATTTGATATTTGGTACATTGAAGAAAGAAGCTGGTGCTACAATAGAGTGTGTTTAATGTGCCCTGAGCCCTGACTTAAATCCCAGATAGGTATGCGCGCAATGGGGACACACACACACATGCTGTATGAGAGGCAAGAGATGTAGCTAAGCCGTCAGGTTCCGGACCCCTGAGCCCTGTCGAGGGCTGTGTGGGAAGGACTGTGATAAGGCTGTGAGCTAGGGTGGGGTCCTGTGGGCTCTCAGCCAGGAGTGCCTGGAAAGTGGTGTTTGGAGATTAACCTGGGGGCAGAAAGCTTACGGAATGGGGGAGGGAGAGACCAAGGCAGTTAGACCAGTTAGGAGACTATTAGGAGTGTGCGTACGTGTGAGGAGGCAGACTCTAGGCTGGGATACTCAGCTGGCTTGCAGGGAAGGGATGAGTCGGAGACACTTCACAAGAACTTGCTGGTTTACGAGCTTGCCCTTGGACAGCCCTTTTCCCCAAAGTGCTCTGCCAGAGACCTCCTGCCTTGATGTGGGTGGTGTTACAGAAGGGATTGCTGGGCAGGGCAGCGTGGAAGCGTGGGGGTTTTATTTGGTTGGTTGTTTTTTCTATGTAGCCCCTCAGAACCCTGAATGTGCCTATGTACACCGAGCATATTTCTGGCGACTTTTAGTGTCTGGGGTTCCCCAAATACACTTGGCTGTGTTTTTCTTTCACAGAGCTTAAGCAACCAAGACCTAATGTGGGGATTTCCTTGGGGGAGCACACATTATATCAGAGGGGTGGGAGTCAGGGAGGATTCCGGGATTCCCAGATAGCAATGCCCTCTAAGAAATAGGAAAACTGGGAGCAAGACTGGTCCAGGGGCAAGTAAGATGCTGGGAACTTTGTGTTGGGAAAAGATTTGGAATAGAGCAGAGGCAAGACAATGAGAAACTTAATGTCAAACCAAGTGCCAAACTGGGAATCTAGATTTTTGGAGTCTTGTCTCTCTGGTTGTCTGCTACAACCTCCCCTGAGGATCTTGGAAGGAAGACGTGGGGATGGATTAAGAGGCCAGGATGCTGAGAAAGAAATGCTTCGTTTCTGCCATCTAGTGGTGAATAGTGGTTCTGCGGGTGGCTCCCCGGAGCAGGGGCTCTCAGAGGTCCCAGTCAGGTCCCATTTCCTGGCCAAGCTCCAGGCCTCAAACATCGTGTGAGCAGTTAGAGGTCCAGGAGATGGGTAGAAGAAACAATCAAAGGGGGAGCCAAGAAAAGCAGTTTGAGGGTGACAGGAACCTAGCTCCATCAGCAAGGCTCATGTCTGAAGTGTCCTTGTGTTGCAGGTGTGGGTTCTTTTCTCCTGTACTCTGTACATGAGGGAATTCGGGGGATCCCCCTGGATCCCAATGACAAGTCGGATGCCCTGGTTCCAGTGTCGGGAACTTCACTGGCTGTTGGAATCGACTTCCATGCTGGTGAGCTATTGGCCTTGGGGATTGGTAAACACGCCCCAACAGCTTACGGGGGTGGCACCTTAAAGTCCTAGAATGGCTGCCTGTCCCAACTGTAGTAGCTCCTCACTCCTTCCTGCTGCCTCCCAATTCCAAAAAGGCACCCAGCACCTCCAGTCCCTGCTCAGTGCTAGCCTGACCCTCCAAGTAGTTTGACCCCCCCTTGCCTTGCCTCTGCATTGAGCGGCATTCTTGTGTCTGCCCCTCTGCTTCCAGAAAATGACACCATCTATTGGGTGGACATGGGCCTAAGCACCATTAGCAGGGCCAAGCGTGACCAGACATGGCGAGAGGATGTGGTGACCAATGGCATTGGCCGCGTGGAGGGCATCGCGGTGGACTGGATCGCAGGTGAACGGCAGAAGGGAAATAGGCTTTAGGGGAGAGGCACTGGCCATGGGGACATGAGGTCTGTGAAGCTATGGGCAAGAGCCAATGAGAGAGAGCCACAGGGAAAACTTGGATGGAAGGCTCCCTACCAATCTCCCTGAACCCCACGACTCCCTCCTCAGGCAACATCTACTGGACAGACCAGGGCTTTGACGTCATCGAGGTTGCCCGGCTCAATGGATCTTTCCGTTATGTGGTCATTTCCCAGGGTCTGGATAAGCCTCGGGCTATCACTGTTCATCCAGAGAAGGGGTAAGGAGCTGGGCAGGCTGGCCTAGACCTCTTGACCACAATATATTCTGACAAGGCCCAATGTCTGCATGCAATGGGGTCTCACCCTCACTTCCGTCCCTACCCACAGGTACTTGTTCTGGACTGAGTGGGGTCATTACCCACGTATCGAGCGGTCTCGTCTTGACGGCACGGAGAGGGTGGTGCTGGTTAATGTCAGCATCAGCTGGCCCAATGGCATCTCAGTAGACTATCAGGTATGGACACACCCTGGGGCTGATGGGGGAGGAGACGCAAGCTCTGTCAGTTTCCCTGTGGTTAACCAATCAGGGTTAGTCATGGACCAGGGAGGCTGGTGGCGTCTTCTAACCCATTTATCACCTAGAAGAGTAATCTGCCCTAGGACGATGGAGGGTGATCATGCAGAAGTAGAGCATGAGAAAGCTGAGTGTGGTAGTATATGCTTAATGCTCAAGAGACTGAGATAGGAGGATCGCTTCAAGTTTGAGGCCAGTTTAGAGTATCCAGCAAGATTTTTATCTCAAAAACTTAAGATAGATACATAGATAAATAGATGATAGATACATAGAAACATAGATCCATAGATAACAGATACAGGACAGGTACATAGATACACAGATAGATAGATTATAGACAGGATAAAAAGATACTTGATAGATGATAGATTCATGGATATTTAGATGATAGATAAATTGATGTTAAATAGGTGATAGATAAATACATAGATAATAGATACAAAGATACATAGTTACATAGATAGATGATAGATACATAGTTACATAGATAGATGATAGATACATAGTTACATAGATAGATGATAGACACATAGTTACATAGATAGATGATAGATACATAGTTACATAGATAGATGATAGATACATAGTTACATAGATAGATGATAGACACATAGTTAGGTGATAGATAAATAGATACATAGATAAGGTGTTGACATGGTGTTTGCCTGACATACTTGGTCCTAGGTTTAGTCTTCAATGCTGCAAGGATAGCAATACTAATAAACTAATTAAAAAGTATGGAGTGAGGGTATGTTACTACACAGGTCCACACAGTAAGTGTGGTTACACATAGACCAGATCCCTACTGCCTTGGCTGTGCAGGACTCAGAGCCCCAAGGTGAGCTGGGCACTTTTGCTCTCAGGGTGGCAAGCTCTACTGGTGTGATGCCCGGATGGACAAGATCGAGCGTATCGATCTGGAGACGGGTGAGAACCGTGAGGTCGTCCTGTCCAGCAACAACATGGACATGTTCTCGGTGTCTGTGTTTGAGGATTTCATCTACTGGAGCGACAGGTGAAGCCTGGGTCCCACTTCTCCCTGGGGTTTCTCCTTTCTGGCTTTTTGGTGGCGTCTTGCTCACGACTTGCCCTTCTCCAGAACTCACGCCAATGGTTCTATCAAGCGTGGATGCAAAGACAATGCCACAGACTCTGTGCCTCTGAGAACAGGCATTGGTGTGCAGCTGAAAGACATCAAGGTCTTCAACAGGGACAGGCAGAAGGGTAAGGCTGGGCTCTGGGCCAGGGCAGAGAAGTGAACAAGGACAGCCGAGCCTTGGAAAAAGAGCCACCGGCAGGAAGTCAGAGCCCCAGGGCACTTTCTAGTGACTTACAAGAGGTGGAGGCCGGGAAGGTAGGGCTGAGCATCAGGGTAGATCTGGATATACGAGGCCATGGCTTTGCAGGACTCAGATGAAATTTCCAACTGATCCAAGACAGAGGCACCAAAGAGCCTTTCTTCTGACGCTCTCTGCCCCCAGGTACCAATGTGTGTGCGGTGGCCAACGGTGGGTGCCAGCAACTCTGCTTGTATCGGGGTGGTGGACAGCGAGCTTGTGCTTGTGCCCATGGGATGCTGGCAGAAGACGGGGCCTCGTGCCGAGAGTACGCTGGCTACCTGCTCTATTCAGAGCGTACCATCCTCAAGAGCATCCACCTGTCAGATGAGCGTAACCTCAATGCACCGGTGCAGCCCTTTGAAGACCCTGAGCACATGAAAAATGTCATTGCCCTGGCCTTTGACTACCGAGCGGGCACCTCCCCAGGGACCCCGAACCGCATCTTCTTCAGTGACATCCACTTTGGGAACATCCAGCAGATCAACGACGATGGCTCAGGGAGGACCACCATCGTGGAAAGTGAGTCGAGCCCAAGTCCTCCCAAGAATAGTGTGTGTGTGGTGGGGGGAGAGGGTCAGTGTGGACAAACCTGTCCCAAGGCAGGGTTCTCAACCTGTAGGTCCCACATCAGACATTTAGAGTATAATTCATAAGAGCAGCGGAAAAGTCACAGTTATGAAGTAGCACTCACGCGTATCTCCCCGGGTGGGAGCCATTCACTCCAGTGAGCCTCTTATCCTGACCTCAAGAGTCAGGGCGTCCACGGAGCGGTGAAAGCTTCAGAGCTGTCACCAGAAAAAGAGATGGTCTCAACGCTGCCTTTTACCGCTTCAGTTTTCCCTTTCTTCTTCTTTACGCCCCTCCCCCATTTAAAAACCTTCCTTTGTAGCCACACGTAAACTTGGTTTGAGTTTTTGATCCTCCTGCCTGTGCCTCACCCTGTACAATGCTGGGGTCATCTGGGGTTATAGGTGTGCACCATCACCATACCTTTCTTTTAATGTGGCAGTAGGACTTGAACTCGGAGCTTGGTGCATGCAACCTCAGGTCCTTTTCCAGACCTCCCAAGTTCCTTTCTTCATCCAGTAGGTCCATTCAGACTAGCCAGGTACTGACTAGGTGCAACATAGAAAAGAACAGACCTGTCCTGTCCTTCCGGCTCCTGGCACATTTTCTCCTCAATGCCCTGTCTGTGTCTAAAAATGGAGCGTCCGAGGGCTGGTGGAGTGTGTGCTTAGCATGTATAAGACTGTGGGTCTGTCCCCAGCAGCTAAACTGGTTATTCTAAATCTCAGCTCCCTCAGGGGAGACTGGGAGCCACCAGGCCGCCCATGGCTAGTGCTCAAGCACTGTCTGTATACTTTAGCCCGACCTTATGTCTGTTTTATAAAAGAGCCCTCTGAGGAACTCCCAGGTCCCACAGTTCTCAGTGGAGCCAGTCCATCTCCTTAGCAGCTACCAGGCTGCCCCTGTGCTTCAGCTCACGGGCTCATCGCAACCCACCAACCCACAGCTGTTCCTGTCTCTTCGCAGATGTGGGCTCTGTGGAAGGCCTGGCCTATCACCGTGGCTGGGACACGCTGTACTGGACCAGTTACACAACATCCACCATCACCCGCCACACCGTGGACCAGACGCGCCCAGGGGCCTTTGAGAGGGAGACGGTCATCACCATGTCTGGAGACGACCACCCGAGGGCATTTGTCCTGGACGAGTGCCAGAAGTGAGCTGCTGGGCCCACAGGGTGGGAGCCATGGCCAAGGGGACAACAGAGGTTGTCCCAAACAGGAGCAGGAATAGGAAAGGCAGAGCCTGCCATTTCCTGCTATATGGCCTCGGTGAGGTGTTATCACTTTTCTGAGCTCTGGGTAACACACGTGTCAGAACCGAAGGGAAGGTTGAGGGTCATGGGGGAGATGCTTCTGGCTTTGTGACTGGCATTTATCGCACAGAATAAGTCTGTGGGACTCTGGGAATCAAAGCCTCAATGGAGATTCATTGACCCTGAGTATATAGAAACTCCAGGCTGGGCCTGTTCAAACTTCTTGCTGAGCAGAGAGGTCTTACTGTGAGATGGGACAGTGATCGAGGGGCGTTGTGAAGGCAATTGTGGCAATTCCCAAGACCCCAAAGTGGGAAAAGTGAGAAGAGATCAAAGCAGGACAGACATGGCCACCTGTCTCCTGCCTACCCTGTCTTTCTTCATTTTGATGTGCAGGTTTCTAGTGAGCCACACCCTCTCTACAACAGTCCCCGCTCATGTCTGATCCACCTGCCCACCTCAGTTCAGCTGGAATCAGAATGTTTTCAAACAAACCCAGAAGCAACTCCACAGCCTTGGTGACCTCACCTGTCTGTGCTGGTCCCAGGGCCTGTCCTTCCCGGGCCTAGAGCCTCGGGGAGGGGTTGTCATGCTATTTTTCTGCCATCCTGAAAGAGGCAACCTCATTTTCCACCAAGCTCTTCCTGGCTGAGCCCAAACAAACCCAAGTACACAGAGAGTGGGCTGGTTGGCAAGCTATGCTGAGGCTGGAGGATTTCATGACTGCCAAAGACCTGCCCTGTGGAAGTCTGGGAGCATGCCCTCAGGGAGGGAGCTCAGGAGTGACTGGAGGGCACCCAAGGAGAGGTGTTAGATTGTCTTGGGACCTGGGAGGAGCCAGTGTGTCAGGATAGAGGCTCAGACAGCCAACTCCTGATCCTCACTGGAGCCTTAGTGGCCTTGGAAAGCAGTGGGGACAGGTAGGAAATCCATGTTTCTAGCTGCTGACCCCTACCCCAGAGAAGCCTCCCCTCCCCCGTCACACCATCCCACAAAGCAGCTCTGCCAAATTCTTAACCCACGGCAAGCCCATTTGGTGCTCCGTTGTGGGTGTGGTCTAGGCTGGACCTGAGAGTGTAGAAGTCACTATAAAGCCAGACGCAACATGTCAAGAAACAAGACTTGGGCCGGGCAAGGTGGTCCATGCCTGTAATCTCAGCACTGGGGAGGTGGGCGTAGGAACAGTGGGAGTTGAGGTCATTAAGGTACTATGTAACTAGCTAAGAGGGGTAGCCCGGGATACATCAGACTCTATCAGGGGAATGGAGAGAGGAAAGGAGAGAGAGAAAGCCTGCTACAGCTGCTGCCCCCGGACAGGCTGAATGGGTTGCCACCTCCAACCATAAAGGATCCTCTCCCTGGCTGGGTGTGGTGATGCGCTTGGGAGGCAGAACAGGCGGATCTATGAGTTCAAGGCTGGGCTGGTCTATAGAACCAGTTCCAAGACAGTGAGAGCGATAGGAAACTTGGTCTCACAACAACAAAACAATCCAGTCCTCGAGGAATGGGTCCTCGGGGGCCTCTAAGCAGGAGGCAAGGGTTTTGCTGTGGTTGAGCTGGAAGGACTTGAATGTAGCTCAGTTGGCAGACTGTTTGCCCAGCACATGTATGGTAGTGTGTTCCTGTAATCCCAGTGCTTGGACAGTGGAGGCAGGGGGATCAGAAGGTGAAGAACATCAAGGCCAGCCCAGGCTGGAGATGCTGGATCGAGAAGAGAGAGAGGTATTAAACAGACAGGTTACAAGTTCTTCAGTTAGTCAGAGAAGGGAGGGGCTGAGGCCCAGGTGACCAGGTCTATTCTAAAACAGTTCGCCACCCCAGGTCCAGTGAGTGAGTCAAACTGTGAGGGTGACCCCACCACCCCCATCCTGCCCAGGTCCCCACCACAACCCCACAAACAGTGGGGCATGGCTAGGCCCTTTTGTTAAAGACTTATTTATTATACATAAGCACACTGTAGCTGTCCTCAGACACACCAGAAGAGGGCATCAGATCCCATCATAGATGGCTATGAGCCACCATGTGGTTGCTGGGAATTGAACTCAGGACCTTTGGAAGAGCAGCCAGTGCTCTTGGCCTTTAAGCCATCTCTTCAACCCAAGAAAACTATTTTTGAGGCTACAATCCACGTATGCCCAAGGAAATAGTCAATACTTACGGCTTTCCCCGGGTGTTTTGGTGCTGGGGAAGGAGTTAAATAAACTCATGGAAAACTCCCATTGAGATGAATACACGCCACTTAATTTTTTCAACCTTCCAAATCAATATTATCCTCACTAAATAAGAGAAAACTAAGTCAGAGTGCTCAGGCAAGTTGCCTAAAGTAGGCAGCCTACTACTCTATTTTTCCCAGCCTACCTTGCTGGAAAGTGGTGCAGCCAGGCCTGGGGGCTGGGAGGTGACTCGCTTGGCCACACAGCCTCCGGTCTCAGCAGATGATTCTTCCCATGTTGCAGTGTGCGTCTATGGGCACACAGTGAGACCTAGCCGTGTAGCGCAGTAACAAAGCTCCCTGGCTGGGCTATTGTCGGGCACCAAGGCCATGTTGGCTTGGCTTCCGTGGCTCCGGGGCTGTGATGCTTATCCTGGGTTCTAGTTGACTCCGAGGTTGGCCCATGTCCTCCAAGGCCAACAACCCCTTAGGGTCCTGATCCCTTTGCCTGTTTCCCATCAGCCTAATGTTCTGGACCAATTGGAACGAACTTCACCCAAGCATCATGCGGGCAGCCCTATCCGGAGCCAATGTCCTGACCCTCATTGAGAAGGACATTCGCACGCCCAACGGGTTGGCCATCGATCACCGGGCCGAGAAGCTGTACTTCTCAGACGCCACCTTGGACAAGATTGAGCGCTGCGAGTACGACGGCTCCCACCGCTATGTGAGTGCGTGGGGTGGTGGGTCGGGAGATAGGAGAAACCAAGTCAGGATAGAGCACCAGACGGGGAGACCCAGGACACAGTGAGGCTAAACATTCCCAGTCGAGTTCTTAACTGTGGGTAGCCTTTGCCCTGAGTGATTCTGACACCGCGTGGACAAGGGAGAAGGCAAGATGCACCCAAATCCTTCTCAGATGTTCTGTGACTCCCCACGTCCTCCTTGCCTGCCCTCACTGTGGCGTTAGCACCCATGCTCCTGTCTCAACAGGTGATCCTCAAGTCCGAGCCCGTCCACCCCTTCGGGTTAGCAGTGTACGGAGAGCACATTTTCTGGACGGACTGGGTGCGGCGGGCCGTGCAGCGGGCCAACAAGTATGTGGGCAGCGACATGAAGCTGCTGCGAGTGGACATCCCCCAGCAGCCCATGGGCATCATCGCTGTGGCCAATGACACCAACAGCTGTAAGTGGGGCCTGCACACACATGTGTACATGACACTCTTGTCTCTCCCAGGACTTCTTCTGTACAGATAAATACCTTTACATACCTTTGGCCCCCAGAAACTCCAAAAGCCCTAACATTCCTCAAACCTAGCTCCCTCGAGATGTCTGTGTGCATGATACTTTGGGTTCATCTCATGCAACTGGACACACACACACACACTCATATTGCTCATGGCTCTAGGTTTGTTCCATCCCAGGAGATCCTGTCACTCAGCCTAATAATTCCATCTGCCTAGAGCCACACCCTAAACCTCACCTCATACCCATAGACCAGGTGTAGCCCGCCCTCCCCTCCCCCAGCCTGCACATAGACATACACACCTACACCAGGGCCTCTCATTCGTGTGTGTGTGTGTGTGTGTGTGTGTGTGTGTGTGTGACTAACAGATACAAGGCTTTCCTGAGCCTCCTGCCTGCTCCTTGCATACACTCTTGGCCAAAACTTAACCTAGCATCTCACCCCAAGATTCATCCCAAAGCCCTCTGTGCCCACATACCTCACAGCCTCAGCACCCCATGCCAGGTCCTCCCCCCTGCTGTGAACCCCCATAGCTGCTGGGGTCCTGCAGAGCGCTGGAATGTTAGGGGGCATCTTGGGAGTGTCCAGATCAGAGAACGATCTTCAGCTCGCGGTCCCCCCCCGCCCCCCCCCCCCCCCCCCCGTCTCTACTCAGGCGAACTTTCCCCGTGCCGCATCAACAACGGTGGCTGCCAGGATCTGTGTCTGCTCACCCACCAAGGCCACGTCAACTGCTCCTGTCGAGGGGGCAGGGTCCTCCAGGAAGACTTCACCTGCCGGGGTGAGTGGGTTGATCTGGGGCAGGGACTGCTCTGGGGTGTCAGCACAAGAGACACGCTTCCAGACTCCAGCCCAGGCTACAAGGCTGTGCTCTGGGCCGAAACTCACGAAACCTCCCCCGCCCCCCAGCTGTGAACTCCTCTTGTCGGGCACAAGATGAGTTTGAGTGTGCCAATGGAGAGTGTATCAGCTTCAGCCTCACCTGTGACGGCGTCTCCCACTGCAAGGACAAGTCTGATGAGAAGCCCTCCTACTGCAGTAAGAGCCCGCTCCAGCCCCTGCGCCACAGCCTGAGCTCACAAAGTGCAGAGCTAGACCTTAGGAGGGGACCAAACAGTCATGGGGGTGGGGGCTGCCTCCCCCATGCCTGC
The DNA here is from genome assembly GCF_963924665.1 of Micromys minutus. Taxonomy (NCBI): domain Eukaryota; kingdom Metazoa; phylum Chordata; class Mammalia; order Rodentia; family Muridae; genus Micromys; species Micromys minutus. Next base: position 7,309,949 of record NC_137957.1, read on the forward strand.
TGTGACCACGCACACCCTGCCCTCACAGACTCACGCCGCTGCAAGAAGACTTTCCGCCAGTGCAACAATGGCCGCTGTGTGTCCAACATGCTGTGGTGCAATGGGGTGGACGACTGTGGAGACGGCTCCGACGAGATTCTGTGCAACAGTGAGGAGATTGCTGTACCCCAGCCTCCCGCCTCACCCCTGCCTCACTCCAGCCTCCCATCTCACCCCGGCCCTCACTGTAACCTCCTGCCTCACCCCAGCCTCCCATCTCACCCCTGCCCTCACCACTGCCTCCTGCCTCACCTCAGCCTTCTGCCTCACCCCTGCCTCCCACCTCACCCCTGCTCTCACCACTGCCTCCTGCCTCACCCCTGCCCTCACCACTGCCTCCTGCCTCACCCCTGCCCTCACCACTGCCTCCTGCCTCACCCCTGCCCTCACCCCAGCCTCCTGCCTCACCCCTGCCCTCACCCCTACCTCCCACCTCACCCCTGTCCTCACTGTAACTTCCCGCCTCACCCCTGCCCTCACCTCAGCCTCCCACCTCACCCCTGCCCTCACCTCAGCCTCCTGCCTCACCCCTACCCTCACCTCAGCCTCCCGCCTCACCCCTGCCCTCACCTCAGCCTCCTACCTCACTCCTGCCTCACCCCTGGTTTTTAGTCTCTACCCAGTCCTCATTCTGGCTGAGCATTTGTCCCTAGGCACTTTGAGGACAGGCTGGAGCTCTGTCCTGGGCCTTTGTGGCCCTGCAGAGGAATGCTGACCTAATGGTACTGGTGGGCCCTGTTTTAGAGACCGCCTGCGGTGTGGGTGAGTTCCGCTGCCGGGATGGATCCTGCATCGGAAACTCCAGTCGCTGCAACCAATTTGTGGATTGTGAGGATGCCTCGGATGAGATGAACTGCAGTGAGTGACAACCTGCCCATGACTGACAACCTGCCCATGATTGACAGCCTGCCCATGACTGACAGCCGGCCCATGACTGACAGCCGGCCCATGACTGACAGCCGGCCCATGACTGACAGCTGGCCCATGACTGACAGCTGGCCCATGACTGACAGCCGGCCCATGACTGACAGCTGGCCTGTGACTGCTTTTCCTAGCCCATCTCTGTCCCCTAACCCAGACAGTAGCCTCTATCCTCTCTGGCCTTGCTTTATCTCCCTCTAGGAGGTAGTGAGTCAGTAGGCAGAAGGCACCAAATCTGAAACCATGAGGGTACCACAGGGTCAGAGTGTGTCTTAGAGGGGGCTGGGTGTGACCCCTCACCCTCCCTCTCCCTCCACCAGGCGCCACAGACTGCAGCAGCTACTTCCGCCTGGGTGTGAAAGGCGTCCTCTTCCAGCCATGTGAGCGGACCTCGCTCTGCTACGCGCCCAGCTGGGTGTGCGACGGTGCCAACGACTGTGGAGACTACAGTGACGAGCGCGACTGCCCAGGTCGGCAGCGGTGGCCTGTGGATGGAGGACAGGAGGCCGGGGGGCCTGGGGCTGGGAGTGTCTTCACGCCTCCCTCTCCCCCCAGGTGTGAAGCGCCCCAGGTGCCCGCTCAATTACTTCGCCTGCCCCAGCGGGCGCTGCATCCCCATGAGCTGGACGTGTGACAAGGAGGACGACTGTGAGAACGGGGAGGACGAGACCCACTGCAGTGAGTGTCGAGCCGTCACACCCACCTCACAGTTCCTATGGAGAGAAGCCTGGGTTCCCACCATCCCTCACCCTCTCAGGCTCCAGAATAGGGTCACTCCTTCATCGTGTGACCAGCCTCTCACGGAGGGATGCCGCAGGCACCTGCGCCGTCTTTCCCTGTCTGATCACTGTGTCCACCCCCCCCCATGTCTATTCCAGACAAGTTCTGCTCGGAGGCCCAGTTTGAGTGCCAGAACCACCGGTGTATCTCCAAGCAGTGGCTGTGTGACGGCAGCGATGACTGTGGGGACGGCTCTGATGAGGCGGCTCACTGTGGTAAGGAGTGTCCTGAAAACTCCAGGAGACACTTCGGTCCTACCCCCTAAGGAGGAGTCCTGGGGGCCATGTTGTCATGGCTGCCCAGTCCCCTCCTGAGTCCGTGTCTCCTTGCCCCTCACACAGAAGGCAAGACTTGCGGCCCCTCCTCCTTCTCCTGTCCCGGCACCCACGTGTGTGTCCCGGAGCGCTGGCTCTGTGACGGTGACAAGGACTGTGCCGATGGCGCGGATGAGAGCATCTCAGCTGGCTGCTGTGAGTGAGGAAAGGGTGGGCAGCCGGCATCACAGCCTTGCTTTGCGAACGCTGGCAAACGAGGTCGAGGGTTGGAAGAGCTTCAGTGGGAGCCGTAGGGGCTGCTCCTGGATCCAGACGCCTCTCGTTCTGCCCAGAGCCTCGGGATGTGGGATGTGGGTGGGCTGGAGCCAGGCAGGCCTGAGGAGGGACTCTACCTCCGTCCCCAGTGTACAACAGCACCTGCGACGACCGTGAGTTCATGTGCCAGAACCGCCTGTGTATTCCCAAGCATTTTGTGTGTGACCACGACCGCGACTGTGCCGACGGCTCTGATGAATCCCCTGAGTGTGGTGAGTCCCGGGACTGGAGGAGTAGTCCTGCCTAGCTGCCCTGGGGGTCCAGCCTCATCATCCCCTTCCCCACCACAGAGTACCCAACCTGCGGCCCCAACGAATTCCGATGCGCCAATGGGCGCTGTCTGAGCTCCCGCCAGTGGGAGTGTGATGGGGAGAATGACTGTCATGACCACAGCGACGAGGCGCCCAAGAACCCACACTGCACCAGCCCAGGTCGGCCTCTAGGTGGCGCCCTCCCTCCTCTACTCCCGTGACCCCACTGACCTGCTCCTGCCACCTTCCACATCCGCCTCTAGGTGGCGCCCTGCCCCTTCCTCCTCCTCTCCTGTGACCCCACTGACTGGTTCCGCCACCCTCCACAGAGCACAAATGCAATGCCTCATCACAGTTCCTGTGCAGCAGTGGGCGCTGCGTGGCTGAGGCGTTGCTCTGCAATGGCCAGGACGACTGCGGGGACGGTTCAGACGAGCGTGGCTGCCACGTCAACGAGTGTCTCAGCCGCAAGCTCAGTGGCTGCAGTCAGGACTGCGAGGACCTCAAGATAGGCTTTAAGGTACGTGTGGATCCAGCCAGAACCCTTTGCTCCTCCCCCTCATTTCCGGGCAGACAGAAGGCCCTCTCCAGTTAGACAGTCTCCGTTAGAGCCAGCGGGGTGTGTTCGCGGATAAGATGAAGCCTGGGAGAGAAGAGAGCGGGTCGTCAAGCAGACACGTTGCTCTGGAGTTCAAGCTAAAGGCCCAAGCCTGAAGGAAGAATTATCACCCCAGAGAGGCTATTTAAATCCCCCAAGGAAGTGAATGTAGTTGATAAAAAGCCTTAGCCAGCACTAAGCTATACCGAGGGATCGAGAGGTGAGGGACACCACCGAGGCAGAATGACCGCCAATGAGGACAACTCCGGGGAACCGGATGCACGGATTGCAGCCAGTGTGCCTTCCCTTTCCCTCCAGAGGGGCTCTGGCCGCCCCTTTCCAGAAAGGGAAGCGCAGACTCCAGCCGCGTCCTCAGCTGCATATCCCTTACCCCCACAGTGCCGCTGTCGCCCCGGCTTCCGGCTAAAGGACGATGGCAGGACCTGTGCCGACGTGGATGAGTGCAGCACCACCTTCCCCTGCAGCCAGCTCTGCATCAACACCCACGGCAGTTACAAGTGTCTGTGTGTGGAGGGCTATGCGCCCCGTGGCGGTGACCCCCACAGCTGCAAAGCTGTGACAGGTGAGACAGGCACTTGGAGGGTGAGATGTGTCGCAGTCAGCTGTGAGCTTGGGCAGTGGGCGGCAGGTAGGGTGGTTTGATAGAACATAGCTGGAGATAGTGGGGGGAGGGGAAGGACCAGTGCGCCAGAGTGGGCATACCTAATAAGCCAGGCGCTAAGCCGGGACCCTCCCCTACAGACGAGGAGCCGTTTCTCATCTTTGCCAACCGGTACTACCTGCGCAAGCTCAACCTGGATGGCTCCAACTACACACTGCTTAAGCAGGTGCCCAAATCAAGCCTTCCTCACACCCGCTACCTGCCCGGGCCCAGTACGGCCTCCCCAGTTCTTCCCACCGGGGGCCTGATTGTCTGCTACTCCCTCTCCCTCTAACCATCCTTCCCCAGATCCGCCCGTGCCCCTGGGGAGGCTGACTTTCCTGTCCCCATCTCAAACCCAGGGCCTGAACAACGCAGTCGCCTTGGACTTTGACTACCGAGAGCAAATGATCTACTGGACAGACGTGACGACCCAGGGTAGCATGATCCGAAGGATGCACCTTAATGGCAGCAACGTGCAGGTGAGAACAGAGCTCGGCCCGTGTGACACGCACCAGGGGCCCTGGGGCGGAGCGTCACACCCTCCCCACAGTCCTCTGCTATAAGATTGCCTCTTCTCTCAAACCTGTCAACACCGCTTCGCCGTCCTCTAAACTCAAAGCGTGCAAGCACATGAGCTCCTGGTGAGGGAACATTCTAGAAGCATCACCTCCCTAACAAAGCCAACAGGGGGAGCTGTGCTGCATGTTACGGGAGAGAGAAGCCATGTTCCAGAGACAGAGCGTTCCACCAGCCCCTCTTTCTCTGCTCCTTACAGGTTCTGCACCGGACAGGCCTTAGTAACCCAGATGGGCTGGCTGTGGACTGGGTGGGTGGCAACCTGTACTGGTGTGACAAGGGCAGAGATACCATCGAGGTGTCCAAGCTCAACGGGGCCTATCGGACAGTGCTGGTCAGCTCTGGCCTCCGTGAGCCCAGGGCGCTGGTGGTGGATGTGCAAAACGGGTGAGTGGACAAGAGGGGTTAGAGGACCTCTGGGAAACACTCAAGCCCGGTCAACCTGCAGGCTCCTGGTGGGAACAGTCTCTAGACTCTTAGGGTCCCACTGTTCCCACCTGCCAGGTATCTCTACTGGACAGACTGGGGTGACCACTCACTGATTGGCCGGATCGGCATGGATGGGTCTGGCCGCAGCATCATTGTGGACACTAAGATCACATGGCCCAATGGTCTGACCGTGGACTACGTCACGGAGCGCATCTACTGGGCCGATGCCCGTGAAGACTACATCGAGTTTGCCAGTCTGGATGGCTCCAACCGCCATGTTGGTCCGTATGCTAGTGAGGCTGCCTGAGGCCTAGGGGAGGGGTCTAAAGGGTTTGGGGTGGGGCAAGAAGGTATAGTATACAGAAACCACAAATCAGGGGTCTTGGGGGTTCTCTGGGACTGGCTCAGACACCAGGCTCCTTAGAGGAAAAGATCTATCTCCTGTGCAGCATGGGGATAATGGCCTGAAGGGTGGGCTCATGAGGACTTCCTGAGAACACCCGTGTTTTGTGCTTCCTCAGAGGAGCTATGTCCTACTCCAGAGCAGCAGTGTGGCTGTTAGACTGTCATTGTACAATCGTAGAAATATCTGGACCCGGGATTCATTCCTATCTCAGGGTTGTGCTGAGATTTAAGGAGGTCAGGTAGGCACGGAACCCAGGCTGTACGTGGTGCCAACTACTGTGGTGCCTCCCCTGCATGCCCTCCCACAGTGCTGAGCCAAGACATCCCACACATCTTTGCGCTGACCCTATTTGAGGATTATGTCTACTGGACAGACTGGGAGACAAAGTCCATCAACCGGGCCCACAAGACCACGGGTGCCAACAAAACAGTCCTCATCAGCACCTTGCACCGGCCCATGGACCTACATGTCTTCCACGCCCTGCGCCAGCCAGATGGTAAGGGAGCAGACACGGCAGGGGAGGTACGGGAACAGTGGTCCAGGGATGAAAGGCTTGTTCTCAGCAAGGGTAAAGCAAGACACACAGCCTCAGCTGGACTTTCTGCTCCTCCCCTCTTAGGCACTAACTGAGCATCCCTACCAGGTCCCAGATGTACAGAGGATACAGAGATAGCTTCGGTTGCCCTGGGTTCAACATGGGGTCTCTGCAACCAGGCCCTGAGGTAGTTAGAGAGTCCATAGATTAGTGAGTGTGGGCAAAGAGACAGATTCTGGGCAGGATAGAGATCTACCCTGCCTCTGTGTGGGACTGGAGCAAGCTAGACATCCTTTAGAAGGCTGGAAACCATTCCCAGCAGGACCCACCCTCACAGTCAGAGCAGCAAGTGGGCAGCCATGACCCTTCAACCTCTTTCCTCTGGCAGTACCCAATCACCCCTGCAAAGTCAACAACGGAGGCTGCAGCAACCTGTGCCTGCTGTCCCCTGGGGGTGGTCACAAATGTGCCTGCCCCACCAACTTCTATCTGGGTGGTGACGGCCGGACCTGTGTGTCCAACTGCACAGCAAGCCAGGTGAAGTTCCTCTCAAGACCCCCACACTACAGCACCCCAGTCCCCTGGCCCCAAACTCACTCCTGCTTCTTGGCATCCACTAATGCCTGCACATCTGGCATTCCTGTGCCAGCACCTGCCCCACAGCAGCGATCCCTCACCTGCCATGCTCTCCCCATACGGACACCCCTCGCCTGGTTTTCCTAGATTCACCACAGCCCCGCTTTCTGTCCAGCTCACAAACTCTAACACCACCTAGTCTTTCTCTGAAACATTTCCACTCCGTGAAAGAAAACCTGAGTTCCCCGTTCCCCCTCCACCCCCTCTTGCCCACCTGCCCTCCAGTTTGTATGCAAGAATGACAAGTGCATCCCCTTCTGGTGGAAATGTGACACAGAGGACGACTGTGGGGACCACTCGGACGAGCCTCCAGACTGTCGTGAGTGTCCTCGCTGTCGCAGGGGGGACCTCAGTGGCCCACTTTCTCCCTGCTTCTTCTTTGTGTGTGTGCTCGAATGCCTGTTTGTGTGGGGCGGTGTGCCCGTGTGTGTGCGTGCACCTGCATGTGTTTCTGTGTGCACATGTATGTGTATGTGTGTGTGCATCTGTGTCTGTGTGTGTGCCTGCCTGTGCTTGTGTGTCTGTGTATGCACGTGTGTGCCTGCATGTGTGCAGTGTGCATTTGCCAGTGCAGGCACGCACATACCATGTTGGAATGTGTGACAGTCAGCTTTCTCTTTCCTCGCTGTGTTTGAAGATCACTGGGTGATCAGGGTTAAGGGGCAACGCCTGTGCGCTGACCCGTCTCCCACCCTTGACACTGAGCCTCCCTTCTCGGCAGCTGAGTTCAAGTGCCGCCCAGGCCAGTTCCAGTGTTCCACCGGCATCTGCACCAACCCTGCCTTCATCTGCGATGGGGACAATGACTGCCAAGACAATAGTGACGAAGCCAATTGTGGTAAGGAGCTCCCAAGTACCAGCCTTTCCTTTCTCTGAACGCCCGAGCGCTGGGAAAGGATATGCCAGCCTGCGGCAGCTTTCTCCTCAGGAAACACTTCTGGGCTTGGGACTGCAGCCCACCCCTCCCCTACAAGCGACATGGAGATACTTACCCGCCCTGAGCTCTCTACCTCTCCTCCTCCCTCTCCAGACATCCATGTCTGCCTGCCCAGTCAGTTCAAGTGCACCAACACCAACCGCTGTATCCCTGGCATCTTCCGTTGCAACGGACAGGACAACTGCGGGGACGGAGAGGACGAACGGGATTGCCGTACGTGCCAAGTTCAGGGAAGTGGGCAGGGGACACTGGCACACACCGTAGTTGCCCACTGCTTCCCGTAGAGGCACTGAGTTGGCTCTGTAAGGGGTGGGACATTAATCACATTGGAAGTTTGCTCATAAAAGCGCTGTGCTCCGTATGGACAGCCTGCAGAACCAGGCTGGGGATAATCATTCCTTCCTCCTGACCGAAGCCATGAGGAGATACAGGGTGGGGTCCTTACCCTCCGTCCTGTCTTGCAGCTGAGGTGACCTGTGCCCCCAACCAGTTCCAGTGCTCTATCACCAAGCGCTGCATCCCCCGAGTCTGGGTCTGCGACAGGGACAATGACTGTGTGGATGGAAGCGATGAGCCTGCCAACTGCAGTGAGTCCCCGTCGCCCTCGTGGCCTCTGTGGCTCCATTACCCCAGCACACAGACCCCTCCCTTGGCTGCCACCCTTGCCCGGGGACTCCTCCTCACCCAAGCTGGTGCCTTGCAGCCCAGATGACCTGTGGAGTGGATGAGTTCCGCTGCAAGGACTCTGGCCGCTGCATCCCCGCCCGCTGGAAGTGTGACGGAGAAGATGACTGTGGGGATGGTTCTGACGAGCCCAAGGAAGAGTGCGGTAAGCCCGGCCATCTTGAGAGGATGGCACTTTGGGATTATGGGTAAAATGAAGTTTGGTAGTAGGCCTCTGGCTGCCCGCTGGCTGGGTCCCGGCATGACCCAGCGTACGGCTCTTGTGGACTCAGCAGGGCTGATGGGAGACACTTTCCCGGTAGTGCCCACCACCTCTGAATCCTGCTGCCCCTCAGAAGAGAATTATGCAGAATCTGCAGTACCCTCTCTGTTCATCTGCCCCCCTCGTGCCCTGAGATCAGCTGCCTATCCCCACACACTTTGCCAGTGTTGCCCATGGCAAGAGAGTCAGTGTCTGAGCCTCAGAGCAATGGCCACCCCCAATATCTGCCTCCGCGTCCTGCCTCCCCCAGATGAGCGCACCTGTGAGCCATACCAGTTCCGCTGCAAGAACAACCGCTGCGTGCCGGGGCGCTGGCAGTGTGACTATGACAATGACTGTGGGGATAACTCGGACGAGGAGAGCTGCAGTATGTCCCACCTCTTACCCCACCCGCTATTCCTTTCCCAGGCCTCAGCACCTCCCTCCTACCCCTGTGCAGGGGGCGGCCTCCCAGGGCAAGGGGGTCAGGTACCCCTCCCCTGCGCTCCACCCCACCCTGCGTCCTGTACTTGAGCTTGTGACATTTCATCTCATCTCGTGTTTCTCTCCATTTTCACACTGTCCTCTTGGGGTTGCAGAGGTAGGTGTCTCTGGTGTGCCCCTGTTCCTGCCAGCTCTGCCTCTGCCTGGAGCCCCGCCCATCCCTGTGCCATGCTGGTCTGCCTACCATCCTTAACCAGCCTCTTCCCCAGACCTGGCGCTTGTCTCGGTGGTCTTGTTCTCCCCCCACCCCACGTGGCCTGTCCTAAGGACGGGACCAGGGACCCGTGCCCTCTCCTATGTGTCTGTACCCTCTGGGCACAGTCAGTCTCGTGAGGACAGCCAGTTAGCTGCCTACCGTCGGCTGAGTGTCTCGATCAGTACACCAGTTAGCTGCGGCCTCTTCACGGATGTAGGAATGAGTGCTGTACTTGGAGTTAGTATTTCTGAGGGCTGGAAGTGCCCTTTGCCCACCCTGCCGGGGCCTCTCTCTCCTCAGCGCCGCGGCCGTGCTCTGAGAGTGAGTTTTCCTGTGCCAACGGCCGCTGCATCGCTGGGCGCTGGAAGTGCGACGGGGATCATGACTGTGCCGACGGCTCCGATGAGGTGAGGGGAGTTCAAGGCAAGGGGTGGTCTCGGTTGAATTAGGGCAGGACCCCAAGGGCCTGATTGGGCTGCTGGTCCCCGTGTCCACAGAAAGACTGCACCCCCCGCTGTGACATGGACCAGTTCCAGTGCAAGAGTGGCCACTGTATTCCCCTGCGCTGGCGGTGTGATGCGGATGCTGACTGTATGGATGGCAGTGACGAGGAGGCCTGCGGCACTGGGGGTGAGTGAGCCCCCTTCATCCTCTTTTGCTCAGCTATAAGCTGTAGGCATCTTTATTCACCAATAAAGGGATAACTTGGGGGACAGAGTTACATCATCACTTGGATCCCTGTGAGAATCTCCTCATCCCTGGGGGCAACCAGGACCAGTATTTAACAACACAATACCTAGTGATACAATACAATGTAACAATATAACAACAGTGATACAATACAATGTAACAATATAATATCAGTGGTACAATACAATGTAACCTCAGCAGTACTCTAAGCTTGCTAAGGGGGCTCGCTAGGTAGAGATTCAGCAGAAGCCTGTAGTCCACCCATTCCACTCACCTTCCAGCCAGTAGTTCTTGCTCCTCTTCCTTCCCTGAGGCAGGCCGTGAGCCAGGGCCTGCTACAGCCAGACATGCCTGGGCTCTCACCCACGCTTGTCAGAAGAGAAGCAAGGGTCTCACCTGCAAGGCAGCCTTCTAGCTCTGCCCTGTGGGCTGATGGGAGCAACCGAAGCTAAGTCTCCTAACTGCCGCATATCTGAGCCTGCCAAAGACAATTCTAGACTCAGGTGTCTGACCTCACCTAATGAAGGAGAGCATCCTAAACTGTTGACACTGCCCTGTGTAGCCTCTCCTTCCCCTAAACTCCAGAGGAATCGCACTGCACCTCTGCCCACTGGGCAGGAAAAGAAGACTGAGTTTGATTCAGGAGCTAATTCAGCTCAGTCCCGCCCACAGAGGAGGGATGGACAGCATCCTAAGCCACAGCTGTGTTCATTCTTACCCCTCTGTTCCCCCTGTACCCAGTGAGGACCTGCCCCTTGGATGAATTTCAATGTAACAACACCTTGTGCAAGCCACTGGCCTGGAAGTGTGACGGGGAGGATGACTGTGGGGACAACTCTGATGAGAACCCTGAGGAATGCGGTAAGATATAGGGTGGAAGACTGGAGAGGTGGCTCAGCGGTTAAGAGCACAGACTGCTCTTCCAGAGGGTCCTGAGTTCAGCTCCCAGCAACCACATGGTGGCTCACAACCATCTGTAATGGGATCTGATACCCTCTTCTGGTGTGTCTAAAGACAGCTGCTCAGCGTACTCGTATGCATTAAATAAATAGATTTAGGGTGGGACAAGATTAGGGGTTGCCCACGGCAAGGATGCCGGGATGTGAGTCCCACACTCCCCAGTCACCAGCTCCCCCTACCACTTGCCCCCAAGACCGACCATGGTTCTGTCTCCTGGCTTCTACAGCCCGGTTCGTGTGCCCTCCCAACCGGCCTTTCCGCTGCAAGAACAACCGCGTCTGCCTGTGGGTTGGGCGCCAATGTGACGGCACTGACAACTGTGGGGACGGGACTGACGAGGAGGACTGTGGTGAGCTGACAGCAATATGCAGGGGTTGAGGGGAGCAGACATTGCTGTAGGCCTGAAGACAGGTCTCTAAATCTGGGGAGAGTGGAGCCCTTGGGAAAGGTGTGGGAGGCCTTCTGGGGCTCTGAGTGCAGATTCAGCACACACACACACACTCACACACACACCCTCAGCTTGACAAGCAGCCAGGACACAAGGCTCACAAGGTCTCTGAGGATGTAGGAGTAGCATACTCAGTACCAGGAGCCTGAAGCCTCTCCCCTCCCCAGAACCCCCGACAGCCCAGAACCCCCACTGCAAAGACAAGAAGGAGTTCCTGTGCCGGAACCAGCGCTGTCTGTCAGCCTTGCTGCGCTGTAACATGTTTGATGACTGCGGTGACGGCTCTGATGAAGAAGACTGCAGCATTGGTAGGGCCAGGCCTGAGAGCAGAGGGTGGGGGGCCCCAGGGGGTGAGGCTCTGGGGAAGGAATCCACCGTCTGTCCCCCACAGACCCCAAGCTGACCAGCTGTGCCACCAACGCCAGCATGTGTGGAGACGAAGCACGTTGCGTGCGCACTGAAAAGGCTGCCTACTGTGCCTGCCGCTCCGGCTTCCATACTGTGCCGGGCCAGCCTGGATGCCAGGGTAGGAAAGCTGGATGGGAGATGGGGCAGGAACCCTAACTCCTAGACTCCCCCATGACCCCCAGTGTAACCCCCAGACATCAACGAGTGCTTGCGCTTCGGCACCTGCTCCCAGCTCTGTAACAACACCAAGGGAGGCCACCTCTGCAGCTGCGCCCGCAACTTCATGAAGACACACAATACCTGCAAAGCTGAAGGTGCTAGAATCGGGAAGGATCCGGAAGAACCGGAAGGGTGGGCGGGGTGGAAGGGTGGGCGGGGCGGAAGGGTGGGCGGGGCGGAAGGGTGGGCGGGGCGGAAGGGTGGGCGGGGCGGAAGGGTGGGCGGGGCGGAAGGGTGGGCGGGGCCAAACCACATCAGCTATAAAATGAGCTGGCCCGTTGCTCAGGCATGGGCGCCCAGACACTAGGACGCCATCCCAAGCAAAGCAAACATAGGAAAGGTAGAAGGCACCGGCTGGCTTTCCGGAGAAAGTCTATGAGAATGGCATTCCCATGTAACACAAGCGTCCCCCTACCATAGGTTGAGGGTACTCATGGTCACATGGGTCCACCTGCATGTAACCTTTCATGTGACCGTGCTCACACACCGTACACTCATGGCATGTATATACACACTCCGGTGTATACATACAAGTCTCAGGCCACGCACACATACCCCATGTCCATGTACCCTCTCAGCATTTATCACAGTCTGTGGCAGACCTACATGGTGGTGCTACCCAGGGACCACAAGACAGAATTCCTGGAACTGTCAGATGGGAAAGCAGGTAGCACAAGGGTGGATTTCGGAAGGATCCGGCTATTCTGGATCAGCTTAGGGCACAGGTTCGAGCCCTCTGAGCTGCCGTTTGCCACCAGGGCCTGAACCATCTCTTTCTGTCTAAAACAAATGGTCTGCTTACATTGGAGGCTACTGTAGCGTCACAGGGTCTTGGGTGGAAGTCACCTACTCCAGTACTTGGACATATGAGTCCCAGGGATGTAACTCGGGGTTCTCATGTCTACCTTTCAAGCACATCTGATAGGTAGTCCCTTAACCTGGCAGGCTCTGAGTACCAGGTGCTATACATTGCCGATGACAACGAGATCCGCAGCTTGTTCCCGGGGCACCCCCACTCGGCCTACGAGCAGGCCTTCCAGGGTGACGAGAGTGTCCGCATAGACGCCATGGATGTCCACGTCAAGGCCGGCCGTGTCTACTGGACTAATTGGCACACGGGCACAATCTCCTATAGGAGCCTGCCCCCTGCCGCCCCTCCTACCACCTCCAACCGTCACCGGAGACAGATCGACCGGGGAGTCACCCACCTCAATGTAAGTGTCCAGCTGGTCAGAGACGGGCTGGAACAGCTCCAGGACAGGGCTGACTTGGAAAGGACGATGTGGGAGCTGGGAAAGCAGAAAACTAAAAGACAGGGGCGTCAGGCCTGCCTGCTGGGCACAGATAACAGCCAGAGCAATAACAAGTATCCGTAGACGGCCCTGCCATGTGGTGACATGGGACACCAGGGCAGAAGGGTTCTCAGCGGCGTAGCCCACTCTGATATCTCCATGTCGGAACTGGCCAATGTGCTTAACGGCGTGGGTTTCACTTCATCAACAAGATGAGCAACACCTCTCCTGGGCTTAAGTAGAGTTCAGAGGTGGAAGATATATACCTGATCTTATAAGCTTCTTTGTAGAGCTGGCTGCTGGGTTTGAATGAAGGACTTCATGGATCTAGCCAATGGCCTTAGCAGTGAGCTACACTCCCAGCTTTGTAGATGCCTTTTTAAAAAAACAGTTTGTGTGCGTGTGAATGTATATGTGCATGTGTGTGAGTGTGCGTGTACATTGTATGTGCATGCGATGGTAGAAGTCAGAGGACAACTTTAAGTGTCTCCTTTTCTACCAGGAGTTCCAGGGATTGAACTCAGGTCCTTAGGCTTGGCAGCAAGCTCCTTTCCCCACTGAGCCACTTCCCTACTCCCACCCCATAGCCTTTCTATGCCGGGCATAGTGGCTCATGCCTGTAGCTCCAGCTGTGGAGTAGCAGAGGAAGGAAAATCAAGAGAAAAGGGTTAGCCTGGGCTACACAGTGAGGCCCAGGTCAGCCTGGGCTAGGATAGAGAGCTATTCAAAAACGAAAGAACCTAGAGTCTGGTCATGTCAGTGTGGGCAGATGGGAGGATGGGGTGACAAGCAGGGAGACAAAAGATGGCGGTCCCTGAACACGTGACCCCCACTTAGATTTCAGGGCTGAAGATGCCGAGGGGCATTGCCATCGACTGGGTGGCCGGGAACGTGTACTGGACCGACTCCGGCCGAGATGTGATTGAGGTGGCACAAATGAAGGGCGAGAACCGCAAGACGCTCATCTCGGGCATGATTGATGAGCCCCACGCCATCGTGGTGGACCCACTGAGGGGGTGGGCACGGGTCCTGGGGGGAGGTATCTGGGCTGGTGTCATGAGGCCCTCAAGACAGGTGGTAGGGACATCCACAGGCAGGGAACAGAGACCACAGGCTTCTAGGCTACCCCAGTCCTGGCCCTCCCAAAGCACCGTCGGGGACTCCCCGGTTGAATAGCTCACTTCTGCTTTACTGGCACGTGCAGCCAAGATCTGGGCCCCCCGAAGGGGCAGCTCTCCCCACTCTGATGCTACTGGTTTAGCACACTGTAGTTAGAGCAGACGAGGCTAGCCTGGGTCAGGGTGCTTCCTCACAAACCCAGGAGAGTTCACACCAGGCCAGGTGCCCCCTGTTCCCTCTCGCTCTGTCTCCTTGGCCCTGGGGCCCAACCCACTCATTTCTCCCTTCCCAGCACCATGTACTGGTCAGACTGGGGGAACCACCCCAAGATTGAAACGGCGGCGATGGATGGAACTCTTCGGGAGACCCTCGTGCAGGACAACATTCAGTGGCCCACAGGTCTCTGGGGAAGGGTGGGCTCTGATCACAGCTGCTTCAAAAGTCACCCCTGCAGGCCGAGGGGCGGTTGGTGTCCAGCAGACCAGGCTGAGGGCCATGGGAGTGCAGGGTAACACTGCCGTGGATACCGGGCAGAGTCGGCTCTGTTCTCTGCGCCCAACCTGGTGTGACAGAAGCTGATCCCTGACGCGCTCTCACCCCAGGTCTGGCTGTGGACTATCACAATGAACGGCTGTACTGGGCGGATGCCAAACTTTCAGTCATCGGCAGCATCCGGCTCAACGGCACTGACCCCATTGTGGCTGCTGACAGCAAACGAGGTTAGAGGGCGCTGGCAACCTTGATCCCCAACATTGTCAACAGGCTTCCCACTGAACCCCCACTGAACCCAAAGGCCTCACTTTACTGCTCACACTCTTCGGAAGCCCGGCACCCGGCCAGCCTGTGGGCCTGCGCCCCCTGACCATGTATTTGCTCTACCAATGAGTTTCAAGTTGTGTGGGGTCAGCAGAGGTGGGGGAGCTGAAGTCTCCCGTGACCCCAGAAGTCTTGGGGGTGATGAGACCTTTTGCCAGCAGCAGGGATAGTCTGTTCTGGATATGCTAAGTCTGAGGTGCCCACGCTGACAGGCATCTTAAAGACCTGACTCTCCCCCAACCCCAGGCCTAAGTCACCCCTTCAGCATCGATGTGTTTGAGGACTACATCTACGGTGTCACCTACATCAATAACCGTGTCTTCAAGATCCACAAGTTTGGACACAGCCCCTTGATCAACCTGACTGGGGGCCTGAGCCATGCCTCTGACGTAGTTCTGTATCATCAACACAAGCAGCCTGAAGGTGCTCCAGAGAGAAGACCCGGGGAGGGTGCAGTAAGAAGGGGGGTGTTCTAAGTCCCGAGGCTCAACATTAACACGTCCACTCACCTGCAGTGACCAACCCCTGCGACCGCAAGAAATGCGAGTGGCTCTGTCTTCTGAGCCCCAGCGGGCCGGTCTGCACCTGTCCCAACGGAAAGAGGCTGGATAACGGCACCTGTGTGCCTGTGCCCTCTCCAACACCCCCTCCGGACGGTATGCGCACCCCTTTCCCGGGTACCCGAGGAGCCCCTCCTTATAGCCTCTGGCTCCCCTGACCTTGTTCCCCTTCCTGTGCCCTGATGGGTTCTTACTGCAGCCCCCAGGCCTGGAACTTGCACCCTGCAATGCTTCAATGGTGGAAGCTGTTTCCTCAATGCTCGGAGGCAACCCAAGTGCCGATGCCAGCCCCGTTACACAGGCGACAAGTGTGAGCTGGACCAGTGCTGGGAATACTGCCACAACGGAGGCACCTGCGCAGCTTCCCCATCCGGTACACCCCCAGCCAGGACTGGTCCTTTCCCAGCATCCTGGCCCCTAAGCTCTCCTTGCCTGGTCCTGCAATTGTCTCCTCTCCATCTGACTGTTGCTTCCCTGGGATTCAATTCCCTCCAGCTCCGCTATAGGCCCAGTGGTCCCCAGGGCCACGGTCTCACTGAGGGATCCTCTCCCACCAGGTATGCCCACGTGCCGCTGTCCCACAGGCTTCACGGGCCCCAAGTGCGCCCAGCAGGTGTGTGCCGGGCACTGTGCTAACAACAGCACCTGCACCGTCAACCAGGGCAACCAGCCCCAGTGCCGGTGTCTGTCTGGCTTCCTGGGTGACCGTTGCCAGTACCGTGAGTATTCACCCCAACCCCGGGAAAGGAAGAGGGGAGCAGGCACCCAAAGGGGCAGTTCGAGAGGATGGAAGCCGTATGCAGAGGAACCAAGCCCAGGCTGGAACACTGACCACCATGGTGGCACACCTTCCTGGTATAGGGAGCCTCCAGGTGTCAGGATCATTCAAAAAAAGGAATGCCCTGTCTGAATGCTTAGGGACATCCTAGTGTCCTGGGGTCTGTGACAGGCCATTAGGGGGCTCAGGAGGAGGTGGGAATCGTCCATATGTCCTGGACAGTCCTTGACCCTGCCTGGTGGATCCTCATGAAGGTGGGGTTTGAAGTACTTCCTCTCCACTCCCAACCACAGGGCAGTGCTCTGGCTTCTGTGAGAACTTTGGCACGTGTCAGATGGCCGCTGATGGCTCCCGACAGTGCCGCTGCACTGTCTACTTTGAGGGACCAAGGTGTGAGGTGAACAAGTGTAGTCGCTGTCTCCAAGGAGCCTGTGTGGTCAATAAGCAGACCGGGGATGTCACCTGCAAGTGAGTGGGGGTCCTGCCTTCACATTCTGCCCCGAGGCAACTGTCTGCCCCCATCCTGCCCCTTCCTGCCCCGCCCCTTCTGCGAGCCCCAACTCCAGATTTTGATTCCTTTCCACAGCTGCACTGATGGCCGGGTCGCCCCCAGCTGTCTGACCTGCACTGATCACTGTAGCAACGGCGGCTCCTGCACCATGAACAGCAAGATGATGCCGGAGTGCCAGTGAGTTGGGCCTGAGCCTCACGAGGCACAGCCCGGCCCCTCCCCCTCAAACCCGAGCAAAGGAAAGAGGACGTGACCGCCTAGTCCCTACAGCTAAAGTGGTCGTGGAAGGGATGCCGGCCCACTGAGTTTTGCTTTTTTGCCTGCAGGTGCCCGCCCCATATGACAGGACCCCGGTGTGAGGAGCAGGTTGTCAGTCATCAACAGCCTGGGCGTAAGTGGAGGGCGGGGCTGCCAAGACATCAAGACATAGAGCAAGAGCCTTGTGCCTCCCATCTCCCTAGGCTTCAGACTCCGTTTTCCCACTTCTCTCTCTAGATATGGCCTCCATCCTGATCCCTTTGCTGCTGCTGCTCCTGCTGCTTCTGGTGGCAGGCGTGGTGTTCTGGTATAAACGGCGAGTCCGAGGGTGAGCCACTAGGAGTCTGGAAAATTCTGGCTTGTTATTTTACAAATCTGATGGCCTCACCAACATCACGACTCCTGCCTCCCTCCAGGGCTAAGGGCTTCCAGCACCAGCGGATGACCAATGGAGCCATGAATGTAGAAATCGGAAACCCTACCTACAAGATGTATGAAGGTGGAGAACCCGATGATGTTGGGGGCCTACTGGATGCTGATTTTGCTCTTGACCCTGACAAGGTATGCCGGGGGCCATCGGAGGGACCTCTGGAGCAGGGTCCAAAGGCAGGGGGTGATCAAGGTAACCAGAGATAGGGACTAGGGTAGTCTAATCATATGGACCTCAGAGATTTTTTTTTCATTTCTTTGCAGCCCACCAACTTCACCAACCCAGTGTATGCCACACTCTACATGGGGGGCCATGGCAGCCGCCACTCCCTAGCCAGCACGGATGAGAAACGAGAACTTCTGGGCCAGGGGCCTGAAGATGAGATAGGGGATCCCTTGGCATAGGGCCCTGCCCCAGCGGACGTCCCCAGAAAGGCCCCCTGCCACACGAGTCTTTCAATGAGCCCCCTCCCCAGCCCTGCCGGATGTACAAATGTAAAAATGAAGGAATTACTTTTTATATGTGAGTGAGCAAGCGAGCACAGTATTATCTCTTTGCATTTCCTCCCTGCCTGCTCCTCAGCATCCCCCCCACTGCCTGAGGGGGCAGGGAGGGCTCTGTGGCTCAAAGGTACGAAGGAGTCCACATGCGCTCCCTACATGCCCCACAGAAGCAGGCAGCACAGCCTGTACAGGACACTGGACAGGGCTCCGGTGTCCCAGCTTTCCTCTTCTTGGCTCTCAGGGGTTAGTTCTGGGGAGGCGGAGGCCTCTGCTGACCCTGTCTGGGAGATTTGGCTCTAGCTGAGGTAGGAGTTTTTTAGTTGAGGGAAGTCACTCCAAGCCCCGGCTCTCACTTTTAGGGGCACCTCTGAGATAGTCATGCTCAGCATCCCTTCCAGACAGGCCCTCCCCTCTCCAGTGCCCCCTCTGTGGCTCCTAGGGCTGAACACATTCTTTGGTAACTGTCTCCCAGCCTCCCCTCCCCTGAGGACCAGGAAGAGTTGGGGCACACCAAGGAAGGGCAAGCGGGCAGCCCCATTTTGGGGACGTGAACGTTTTAATAATTTTTGCTGAATTCCTTTACAACTAAATAACACAGATATTGTTATAAATAAAATTGTAAAAAAGGAAAAAAAAGAAAGAAAAGAAAAAAAAAAACCCACTGTGTCTGCATGCTAATGTGAGACTTTGGGAGCTGGGGCTGCGCTTGCCTGTTTCAGCCACCAGAGGGAGCCTTGCTGCGTGCTGGAGGCTGGCCTGAGAATCCCAAGGTCCACGTCTCCAGCCTCACTCCATCCTACGGTCTTGCTATGGCAGGGAAGAGCTGTTTTTCTTGGTGTAATGACCTTGAGCCTTGTGATGTGACTTATGCTGGTTGGATCTGGTGTCCCTGGTCCTAGCACATTGACTTTGAGATAGATGTGTTTCACTGTACACCTGCCCTACACTGGCCACCCTAGAAGAAGAAAGTACACTGGGCAGTGAGGCCTTCAGGATGGTCGGCCTGCTACAGCTCCCTGGCTCCTTTTGAAATGTTGACATCTTACTCTATGATCTACGAGTAAAACCCTGGCTGTGAGGCCAGAGGATGGCTCAGTGGGCAAAACACTTGGCTGTGCAATCCTGGTGGCCTGAGTTTTTGCTCTTGGAACCCATTTAAGAGTGGGGAGGACCAACTCCATAAAATGATTCTCTGACCTCCATGTGTGTGCTTGGGACAGATGCACACCCAGAATTTTTTTTTTTAATTAGATACCTGGATTAAGGGAGGAGCTAGAGGAGAGGAGAGTCCGCAGGGCTGTTTGCCCATCAATTTCCAACATACGAATCTCTCACCAAACATTGCAGACATTCCAGGACTTGTCTGGGAAAAGGCTTACACTAAGTTGTTCCAGATCTCCTTGGACCTCTTTCTAACGGGAATGAACCCCTTACAGAGGATTATTGCAGCTTTATACTGTCCAGGACTGGGGGAGGGTTAGAACCCTGCTCTCCCAACAGCAGCAAAGAATGCCTCCCAAAGGAGCAATCCAGCAATTCACCCCTGACCCTCCCTGGCTTCCCCCCCCCCCCGGGTATTTCTCCCTCGATTTCTCCCTTCAGGGAAGCTTATGGTTAGATGTACATCCAGAAACAAAACCGTCCCTTCCCCTCATGCTCAATCCTATCTCTAACTTCATCCCTGAAGCCTGCTCTGAGCTCTTCCTAGCTTCCTCGGACTTCTTGGGGCTCTGGGATGAGCAATCCTGCTGAGAATAAAATGAGGGTGGGGATGGGGGTCATTGTTGATCCTTAAGTGTTGGCTTGTGGCTCCTTCTGGCCACCAGGTGGCGTCTACACTGCTGTAACGCTGCTTATCCTAAAGCTCTCCACACCAATTATGCACCTGCCACTGAGGACCCCAGCCCAGCCTCTCACTTCCTTCCCTTGGGCTATTTCGCGCTGACCCTTCCACCCTCTGTCAGCCATCTTCTTTCCTTCCCCCAGAGCCTGCTCCTTCCCCACCACCAGCAGTCCCACCCACCCTCTCATCCCCCCTCCTGCCAGCCTGCATCTGTAGCCCCCCGGGGAACCACTGATTCTCTGCCTGTCACCTCAAGATCCCCGGTAGAGCAAGACGGACCTCAGCTGCTGCTTTTGAAAGCACACCCCTTCGGTTAGCACCCTCCCTCTACTGGCCAAGACCAGAAGGGTGCACCCGCTCCCTACCAACCACCCAGCCAAATGGAAGGGCGTCTCAAAAACCAAAAAGACACTGACTGATCCACATCAAATTGAAAAGCAGATATTCTCAGATGGAAAGATTCAGGGACAGAGGCAAAGATGACGCAGAGATGAGTACTGTGTAGATGTATATGTGAGCACACACTTGTAATCTCTGGGAGAACTGGGTGTTTGAGATTAGCTGAAACAGTGATGGGGAGGGTCAGGTGTCCTACAGATGGAGACTTTGGCCAAGGGCTTCAGCACACCCAGGATGTGGGACCATCCTTTGCCTTCACCCAGAACTAAAGCAGCTCCTGTGTTTGGGGTCAGCCCTAGTCAGTCATTTGGCCTTGTCCCATCCTGCCCTTATCCTTTCAGCCCTGACTGTGCCCCAAATGACTGCTTCCTGGTTTTTGTCTCCTTGAGTGTCATGAATGCACCCCTATCTTTTGCCTGACCCTCTTCTTGGTGTCTGCCACATCCTATGTGTCTGATCTTTTCATATTCTCAGGCTTGTCTTTCAGATTGTCTCCCCCCCCCCCCCCGTGTGTGTGTCTCTGTGGGTATTTGCCTCTGTCAAGACAAGAGGGTACTTTGGGTACCTAGCTATTTCTGTATATCACTGTATGCTCCTGTGTGTATAAATCATGTGTGCCCGTCTGTGTATGCTGGCCTGTGTGTGAACGTGACCTCACCAATACAGTATAGCAGGGTACTACCACAGTGGGGTATGCCTGGAGACATACCTGGTCTCATCATCTCTTTGCTCCGTCCTATCCTTGCTGTCTAGGTGTTGGTCACACTACCGCCTCAGCGCATAGCAACAGCTGACAGCTGAAGACTCCCTGGGCAGGGGAGAGAGACCAGTGGGAGGAGGAGACGGAAAGAAACAGCCCAGAGGATGAGAACAGAGACCGTGCTGGAGCTGGGGACAGAGACAAGGACAGAGACAGGGAAGGGGACGGGATGAGAAGAGCTGGGAGTGGAAGATGGGATTGTGGGAGAGAAAGCACAGGGACTATACCAAGAAACTGGGCAGAAGGCACTGAAGACTTCCTGCCCAGCCCCCAAACAAGAGCGTGCTGGATTGGGCAAGGGTCAACAGTGTGGGTCGAGGGGCTAACTTAAAGGACCCGGTCTAGCCAAGGGGTTCGGGCACGGCAGAGGTGCCGCGGGGCGGGACAGCAGCGGGCGCCGTTTGTCAGCCCTATTGACAGACGTGATGGGGTTTCCGTCCGTGATCAATGATTCTCATCTCCAGGCCGAATGAGCCGCGGGGCGCCCATCCATCCCCGTCAGCGCCTCGCTCAGTGCTAGTCGCCCGAGGCCCCGCCCGCCCTCACCTCAGTCCCTGTCCGGACCACTGCCCTAGACCCCCCTCTGCCAGGAGCACAGAAACACTCCCCACCCACCTCGGGCATCACAGGACCAGAGTCCTGCGGCGCCGCCCAGCCTGGTGGGGCTCATGCTCCGCGACGCCCCCTTCCCGTTCACACTCTGGAGCCCAGAGTCCCACGCCCTGTCCTAGCCCTCATCCGCGCCCAGACCTGGCGTCTTTGGGGTGCCGCCCCCCCAAACCCCTTGACCCTCTTCAGCTTCACACCTGAGCCAGGGGCGTGTCCGAGGTGTGTCGCGGTGAAAGTCACCTTCCGTGCCCCCAGCTGGGCGGGAGGGGGCGCGCGGGGCGCGGCCGGGATTGGAGCACCACGGAGCCCCGCCCCCCACCCCCCCTCCGCCCGCCCGCTCCACTCAGACCCAACTTTCTCCCCCGCCCGCGCCCCGCCCCCAGCGCCGCGCTCCGCTCCGCGCTCAGTCCGCGGGCCGAGCCGCCCGCTCCCGCTGCTCGCGCCGTCGCCCTCAGCCCGGCGCCCCTTGCCCTCCGCCCAGTCCGGCTGGCCCGGGGACCCGCCCTGCCCGACCCGCTCGGCCGCCCGGGAAGATGCGGCTGCTCCCGGAATGGCTCCTCTTGCTCTTTGGTCCTTGGCTCCTTAGGAAGGTAAGGGTGGCAGAACCAAGGCATGGGGTCCGGGACGGAAGAACCCTGCATGCCAGGGGGCTCTGTGCGTCTGCCGGGTCCCCAGCACTAAAGCGTCCCAACTTTGTGCGTCGTGGGGGACGCGGACAGACAGACTGCCCGCTTTAGGACTGGCACGCACCCAGCAAGTTGGCTGAGGGTTAGAAGAAGGTGCTGGGTGGAGGCCGGTCGGCTTCAGGCGCGACGGGGGAGGGGACGAAGCGCGACCCGCGAGCGCGCCAGACAGAGAAGGAGTGTGAGACAGACAGACAAGCCAGAGGGTGTTAGCCTAGCCTTATTTCCGCACCTACCTCGCATGCCTCCCTCTCTGTCTGTCTGTCCTTCCACCCCTCACCCTCCACCTTCCCATTTCTCTTCTCCTTACTTGTCATAATGCCAGGTAGGCTCTGTGAGATCCGAACATACACTGCCCAGGCACACGCGCTTACACGGACCCACACCAGCAGGGCTGAACTTGGCTACAATCTCCCATCACATTTCCCGCGGAGACACAATCTCCCCTGCACAACCTCATAGACACACCCCCCTCTCGCGCCTGGTGGACAGGGGTTATTGCCTAAGAGAGGAGTCTCTCCTCCCATCTCCTCCCTGCCCCCACCCTTCTCTTTCCCTGGGGTTTCTGAGTGACCCAAAGGCTAAAAGGGCCCAGACCTCATCCTGCCTGACTCTTGGCTTCAGATCTTCAGCCCAAATGGGCTCGTACGTGTCGATGTGGAGTGTATGGGTTAAAACCGCCCTTTTATGCTAGCCTGTGTCCAGGGAATTCAGGCGCTGGCACCCAGGGTGAATATATGTGATGGCTTGCCGTGGAGACGTTTTTTCCACGGGTGATTGTGCCTGCTTCACAGCACCGCCACCGCCATCTATTTGTGCCCTGAAGTGTGATCAACGAGGGTGGTTTAGACCCTGGCCCCCGACTTCCTTTCTCAACTCACCTACCTAGTTGATGGGCAACCAATTGGCTCCACACACCCTCACTCTTGGACCTCAATCCTCAGCCGTTAAGAGAGTCCAGTAATTCTCCAAAACATTTAGAGCCCTTCCCTGGTGTGGTGTCCCCATAACTACAGTAGGGTGGACACTGCCCCAGTGAGCCAGTAGTGGAGCCCTCGGATTCTCCCAAGCCCGGCTTCCTAGTGACCTTGAGGGAGTGGAAACGGGACAATAATAAATTAATAATAAATACATAAGAATAAATGAATTAATTTTTAAAAAAGAAAGAGCCCCCGGTGTAAAAATTGCTGCTTCTGGTAGGAGCTTCCTTTGAACCTAAGGCCTGGTTTCACCCAGGAAGACTGCAGGAGAGGGTCAGGCCCAAAACCACAGAGTGTGAAGGCCTGGGGTCACAGAGGAGGGAAGGATACATTGCCCTGGTCCTTCCCCCACCCCCACTGGCTTTCTCCACTCTCTTCCCATCAAATTAACTCCCCTGTGGACAGATCTGGTTTAATTTCCTTTGCCCCCTGAAGGGGAAGGAAACATCTGGTAGAGACTTGAGGAAGCTAAGCATGAGGAGAGATGGGAATCTGTCTTCCTGTGAGAAGAGCTGCAGCTGCGGGGTGGCTATGTCGGAATCAGCAGGGAAGTGCCTGTCTGCCATTTGGTACAGCCTGTGGCCGCGTGAGGGACTATGTTTATGTGTGAATACCTGTTACTTTGCATAGGGCCGTGTGAGGAAATCTGTTCTCAGATGGACCTATGAGTAGAACAGTCGGGTGTGTGCACATGCACAGACACCCCCCAGGGTCTCCGATGTGTTTGCAATGCTGGAGCACATCTGTTATTTGTATGTGAATCTGGGTTTGTGAGTGTGCTAGATTTTGAACAAGCATGGATTGTGAGCCTCAGATATGTCCACCTGAGTGTGAACATGATTGTGCACTGAGTGTGCCCGTTGATGGGGGGCATTTCTTAAGAGAGCTAGTGGAAAAATCTTGACTATCCATGCTTCCTGCCCTGCCTCCCTCAGGACTTCTCTGCTTCTTCCTCTACTTCTAGGCTCCTGAGACCCCTCTCAGGCTCTGGTTCTCCAGGCCTCCATCGCTCCAGGGCCTCTGGGCTGGACTGGCAGCTTCAGGATCTTTCCAATACAGTCTTCAACCCCCTTTCCCTCTGTATCTCTGTCTTCCTTGCCCCTTGCCAAAGCAGCTGCCTACTGGGAGAAACAGCAGGCGATCAATAGTCACTAATCACTAATCACTAATCACTAATTAGCTGGGGGAGAACAGGGGAGGGGGTCCTGTGGGACCTTTCAGCTCTATCCTGCCTCAGGGAAGGATTACAGCTACACAAGTCTCTCAGTCTAGGCCAGCCACAACCCTGTGCCAACCACCACCTTCTAGCTCCTTACCCTCCTCAAGCCCCCTAACTAATCTCTGGCTGGGCCACTTAGGCACGCACCAGCCTGGGCTTGGTCCCAGAGCTGCTGGCTGGGATTTGGGGTAATCAGGGGCCGCAGCTGGGCCAGGGATACTGGAGGAGGGGGTCTAAAGTGACTGTCCCCTTGGGCCAGAGCTTGCAGCCAAACCTCAGATCCTGAATGGGAGGGGCACTGTTGGAAAAGAGACTTTACAGAGGGTCATGGTTGGGCTAGCTGAGGAGCTAGCCAGAGCTCTAAGAGGCAATGGTGAAGATATTTGGTAAGGAAGCAGAAGGCAGGTTAAGAAGAGTCACTAGGGTCAGGGACCCACAGTTGGGAGAGTGGCAAGAAAAACATTGAAAGCCAGCAGGTAGGTGGAAGGACCCTTGGGTCAGTAAGGAGCAATTCTCAGGGAGCTAGGGAACTTTGAATAGAAAACCCTGTAACCCAGAATAGGTGTGGGCAAGGGGACAAGGTTAACAGAGAGGGGGTCGGGTTGTGAAGAGAGGTTTTTTTGGTTCAAGCGTAAAGGGGTTCCCAAGACACACAGTAGAAGCAGAGAACCGGGACAGGGAGCACTCCTGCGGCCTTGAACGCTGGAAATTGGCGAGTCTCCCCTTCTCCCCCGCCTGCCCCTCCTCCACCTCCACCCCGCCCACTCCCCCTCCGGCTCAGGCTTCGGGAAATTACATCCCCGCTCCGCGGCTCCCCCCTACCCCCACCGCGCCCTGGAGCCGGCGCCTTTATAGGCACATTTATTGCAATAATAAAGTGAGGCGCGGGGCGGGGGGCGGGGGGGCAGCCGTTCCCGGGGGGACCGCGCCGGCTCTAGGAAGCAAGGAAATAAAATAAAATAAAATAAAATCAAAATTCAGATAACGGTGAGCCTTGTGCAGCAGGCCGCGGGCAGGCGAGAGGGTGGGGCTGCGGGGGAGAGGGCGATTGGCCCAAGGACAGAGCCCAACTCCCCAGCAGACCTTCACCCTGCTCTGTAGGAGTGTCTGGAAGAGGTGTCACTGCCTCCACTTGCCTGACCCCCCTCCCAAACTTGATAGTGAAGCTGGCCTTCTGCCTTTTCCTGTCTCACCCGAATACCTGTCCTCAAGCTGTTTCCATACTGTCACTTTTCTGGTTCCCATTCCAACCCTCCCAGTGGCTTCCCCGACCTCATCTCCTAGGTCTCTCTACCCATCAGCATCTTTCTTTCCTAACAGCCATCTTCCTTCCCCCCTTTCTGTTTTGCCCCATCCTGTCCCTGTCACTGTCTCCCTGGCCCATCTTCAACTCAACGCCAGCCAGTCTCTAGAGCCCATTTGTCATTGAGCGTGCCCGTCCCATTTCAGGTCCCATCTTTGGCCTCCGGACCCATCATCGCCTTCTAGGTCTCTGCCCAGTACCTGGTCGTCATTTCCAACCTCTCCATTCTTGTCCCCAGGTCTACCTTTGTGGATCCTCATCTTGGTACACTGCGCTCCTACCAGCCTAGTACCCAATCCTAGTCCCAAACCATCTCTGCCCTAGCTCTCACCTCAGCCCTCCTGTCCACCCCCACCCTGGCACATACACCATTATTCCCAGTCACCCCACCCTGACCTGACTGCAGAGACTCTCTCCTTGCATAGACTCAGTAGTCACATCACCTGCTTCCCCAAACCCAGGCTGGTTTCTTCCTCTGATGAACTGTAAGTTCTTTCTGACCCAAAGGGAAAAGAGAAGCAACGGACTAGTTTGGAGGCCCCTGGGGAGTGCACCCTGCAATGCGGCTAAGGGGCCTGTCATCCCGGTCCTCCCTCTCAATCCCCAGCCAGCCAGCCTATCCCCAAAGAGCCTTGATGGAGTTTGTTTAGCATCAGGAGGTGGCCTCAACTCCCCCTCAGGTGCGTGGGCCTGCTGCCCTGGGGCAAAGTGTTCCTGGCTGAGTTTCTCCCAAATATGCCCGAAGGAGTCTACTGAAAGCCCCCCTAACCACACCTCCACCTCCTACCCCAGCAGCCAGCCAGCCTGCTAGCCTCTCCCCTCTGCAAATGTCACTGCGCCCAATTAGTTTAATTAAACTAGCTTTCAAGTTGGGAGGAGTTCCCCTTGGTCAACACCCCGCTCAGGCCCAGTCATTGGGAAGGGGGTGGCTGTGGCAAAAAGGAGCTCCCATACCACCTTGTGTTCCCTGCCCCCACCCATTGCTAAAACAGACAGCCAGAAGGACAGACAGAAAGGGGGACGCCCCAGAACTGGAAATCAAGAGATGGTGGAGGGGGAGAAACAGAGACAGAGAGATTGAAAAAAAGAGAGAGTGTGTGTGTGTGTGT
Source organism: Micromys minutus (assembly GCF_963924665.1). NCBI lineage: Eukaryota > Metazoa > Chordata > Mammalia > Rodentia > Muridae > Micromys > Micromys minutus. The sequence goes on from NC_137957.1 coordinate 7,336,833, forward strand.
GTGTAGGGAGAGAGAGAGAGAGAGAGAGAGAGAGAGAGAACCAGTGAAAGAGGGAGAGCAAGAGAGGGAGAGCGAGCGTGAGCGATCAAGGAAGCCAGAGGGAGGATTTTATTTTATTTTATTCCGTGTTCCCATTTCTCGGCTCGTTTCCTTTCAGACTCTCGCCCCTCCTGGTCCAAGCTCCCCACTCCCAAGGTCGCTTCAGCTGCCTACCCCCCCCCCAACTCTTCCTTTTTATCTTAGCTGTCTCCAGCAGTAGGTGGGGGCTATGGGTACCAAAGCCCAGGGATTTGCCAGGATCACAGAAGCAGAGACAGCAATTTGTCTGGGATCAGAGGTGGGGGGACATCCTGGCACCTCTCTGTCCTGCCAAACCTCACCCCCTCCCCCATCTCTTTCTGAGAGTGAGCCCGGCAGCCCTGAGCAGGTCTCCGGGTTAGGTGCAGGGCAAAGAGCTCAAGGATGTCGTGGGAAGTAGTAGCTTGGTGGCATTTGATGTCCTAGCATTGAGCAGCTTGGGGGGGGGGGCTGGACCAGCTGGAAACAGGACTTCACTAGAAACAGGAGGGGTTTGGTCCAGAGGGGGAGAGATTAGGGGGTAAGATTTCAACGACCCACCCTTTGGCTTTCCCAGAAGCCTCACTCACTTCTGTCTCCGGCGCCCTCCAGGAGGGTTTAGTTCCACCTCCCCAGCTTTTCCCCTGCCCCCTTCTCCATCCTAAGCCCCCATCCCCAGCCCGACTCAGGTGCACCCTCTGGGCGTTAGATGCTAGCTCTTGCTTGTCTTCGTGAGTCAATCACTCTCACCACCTCCACCACCCTCACCTGGGTTGGGAGGAGGACTGGATAGGAGAAGAAATGAGGGGGCAATAAATATGTATGATGAGCGGGCGGCGGCATTAATAACCCAGGCGTCGCAGGGACGGAGACCAGCCAGGAGAGATTCTAGCCCAGCTCGGCCATTCTTGTCCCCTGTGGACACAGTGTATATAGAGACGCGGGTGTATGCAAACAGACAGGTCACCTGTGCTTCCAGGCCTTTGACCCCCTGAAGAGTCCCTCAGCCTAAAGTCAGCATGCCTGTTGTTCATACACAATTTGTAAAGGTTGGTAGGAAAATACATGTCGTGTGTGTGTGTGTGTGTGTGTGTGTGTGTGTGTGTGTGTATAATACACACACTCCTGTGGTATGAACACAGGGCACTCTCATTTTGCAGACACACACTTAGAAAGACCCTGACACAGGGCCACTCACAAGAAAAGTAACACCTCTAGACAACCACACAACCACATAATACTACATACATACTACATACATACATACACACATATGTAATACATAATACACAGTACATACATACATACACATAGATAATACATACATATATACATGCATACATACACACATGTAACACATACATACATACACATAGATAATACACACATAATACATACATTATATATATATATATACATGCACACATGGGCATACAGATACTATAGCTACACACTACCACAAATTGACACACAGTTTCACATATCACAACAGACAGATATACCCTAGGTAATCCAGGCACAAATACACAATGAATAGGCAGCCATTGAGAGCAGATGGGACACACAGACACACACACAGCCTCCTCAGGCTGATGTACATAGGCAATACAGACACACACACACACACACACACACACACACACACGCACGCACGCACGCACAGCCTTCACAGACTAAATATGTACAAGCTCCCCCAGACAGAACACATGGACACATATACACAACACCCCAGGCACTCGTGGAACTGCCTCTCCCAAGGGACTGGCAGGCAGCTGTCAGGGCCACACTACCGGTGGGGTCTAGTGCTGGCTGACTGACACTCTGACGCTCCGCTCCCCTCCCTCCCGCTCCCTGTGCGGAGCGGCATCTCCCATCTCCATATTTCTTCCTCTCACTCTCCCGTCGCTCTCTCCCTGCTCCTTCACTCCCGGCCACCCCTCTACACACACCCCAAGATAATTGATGGCCCGGACCTGGCCCGGCCGCTCCGCCTCTCGATCCATCTTGTATTAGCATCTGCGCTGTCTCCCAGATCCCTGGCCACCTGAGACAGGCCAGCACCGTGGGCGGGCAGGGTGACTCCTCCAGCCCCTCCAAGCCGAGGGGTTCTTAGAGGCCCCTCCCGGAAGGATGAAGGATAGGATGGAGATGGTACTGCAGAAGTCAGGAAGCTCTCCCCATCTCTTTACCTCCGTTGTCAGGCCCATCACTGGGAACATTACAGAACGGACTATCCAGAAGGGACCTCTCCCTTTTCCTCACCCACACCAAAGCTGGCTTTGTCTTTATGCCCACCCTGGAGCTCTGTGACAACCTAGCGTTCATCAGATCACTTCTCAGGTACAGAAGCTTCGGTCAGATACACTAAATGACGTGACCAAGATCACAGAGCTTGAAAGGGCTTCGATGTCTGACCCCAGAGCACACGTCTGAGCCACCGCTGTGGGTGGCCCAGGCCAGCGTCTCCCTTCTTTCTCCCCACACAGGCTGTCTGCGGCCAGATCGTGGAGTCCGGGAGGCCACAGTACCTGGACCTGCGTCCCGCCATGGCCGGAGGGGGCGCCCGCGGCCAGCAGCTCCCGGCGCCCGCGTCTTCCGAGGGCCTGAATCCGGTGCGCTCCTGGAGCTGGGCTTGGCCGGCTAACCACACCGGGGCGCTGGCCAAGCCGGGGGCAGCCGGGGGCCCGCCCGTGCCGCGCACCAAAAGGAAGCCATCCATTAAAGCGGCCCGCGCCAAGAAGATTTTCGGATGGGGGGACTTTTACTTTCGTGTGCATACCCTCAAGTTCTCGCTGCTGGTGACCGGCAAGATCGTGGACCATGTCAACGGTACCTTCAGTGTGTACTTCCGTCACAATTCCTCCAGCCTGGGTAACCTAAGTGTTAGTATCGTGCCGCCCTCCAAGCGTGTGGAGTTCGGGGGAGTCTGGCTGCCTGGGCCTGCCCCCCACCCTCTACAGTCCACGCTGGCATTAGAAGGGGTGCTTCCTGGACTGGGGCCCCCTCTGGGGATGGCGGGGCAGGGGCTGGGGGGTAACCTCGGGGGCGCTCTTGCCGGTCCTCTTGGAGGCGCTCTGGGAGTTCCCGGGGCCAAAGAGTCGCGCACTTTTAATTGCCACGTGGAATACGAGAAGACAAACCGCGCTCGCAAGCACCGCCCGTGCCTGTACGACCCGTCACAGGTGTGCTTCACCGAGCACACGCAGAGCCAAGCTGCCTGGCTCTGCGCCAAGCCCTTCAAAGTCATCTGTATCTTCGTCTCCTTCCTCAGTTTTGACTACAAACTGGTGCAGAAGGTGTGTCCAGACTATAACTTCCAGAGTGAGCACCCTTACTTTGGATAACGCCCCTGTCCTGGGCCCTGAGCTTCCCACCAGATCGCAGTCTCAGTAGGTGGGACCCCCTCCCTGTATACCCCATGCTCCTGTGACTGCCCCCACTTCTTCCACTACGGGTAAGGTGGAGAAAAACAGCCTTCCCCGGGACTATCAGCCAGTGTGGCCCTCCATTTCCTAGTGGTACCGAGTGTCCCTGAGACTGGGGTGGTCCCTTCAAAGGGTAAACTGCAGGAGTAAGAGCATAGTCCCAGAGTAGGTGGGGCTTGAGGGTTTCTTAGGGTTCCCATGAATACGTATTGCCCACGCCGCCGCAGTGACGCCTGGCCTGGCACTCCTTCCCCGAGCCCTAGTCCTCCCTTCCGAGACTGTAAAAGTCTAAAAGCCCATCTAGCCATTTCCCGTTCTGCGTGCCCCGTGTCAGTCCCCCTTCCTAACCTTGCTGAAGTAAAAGTCCTGATCAAGGGGCTCTGCCTGGCCCATGCGCTCTGCCTTCCCATTTCCCTCTGGCGCCCCCAGTCCAGCTCCACCTACCCTCTGGCTGCTTCCTCTCCGTGATTTTTTTTTTTTAAGACCAAAACAGACGGGAAGGGAACCAAATAAAGCGAAATCCAATACTCGCCTGTGTGAGACCTTTGTAGGAAAGGAGCGGGGGTAGGTGTGGGTTTTTGTCTGGCAGAGGCTAACCTGGACTTCTTGGCGCACATTGGTGAAACCGAGGCAAAGACTAACAGACACAGCACCTTGCAGTTCATTTCAGACCTGATCAAGGAGTGAGCAACCAAAGGTGCGTCTGCCCAGGTGGGGATTATCTAAGGTGGGAAGACGCTCGTGGAGGCAATTAGAGCGGGGACTAGACCTGGGGTGGGACTTCCGGCAGTCTGTTTGGGAGATTTAGGGGAAAGGAGGTTGAAGACCTTGAGTGGGGTGGAGAAGCAGGGACAGCGTAGGCAGAGCGATGACAACCTGGTAAGCTCCACCGGGCTTAGAGAAGCGGAAGGTTGGGAGGGAAGGGGAACGGTGTTTGTGGCATCTGGAGCCATCGATCTTCCTTTTCCTTCCTAATTTCGTGGGCGCTGAGTTTGCAGACGGACGAGGGAGGGAGGGAGCATTGGGACGAGGTGATGGGGGAAGGGACCGGCTCAGGTTTGGAGGGCGGGGCGGAGTCCCTGCTGGTAGCGGATAGCTAGCGGACAGCCCCCTTCAGCCAGCTGCTCACCATTTCCACCCCCGCCCCCTCCCCCTCCCGCCTTCAGCTCCCTCCCGCAGCCCTGGCTGCTAATTTTATCCGCCCCCAACCCTGGACCGGGCGTTAATTGGCTGAGGCTTCATTAGTAGTTCTCAGCTCAACAGCCCCCCTTCCCCTTGGGACCCCCTGACTGGGGCTTGCGGGGTGCAGACAAGCTGAGGCAGAGTCTCTTCCTCTTAAGTCTGACTTTATTGGAGCCCCTGGTAAAGGTGCCCACCGGGAAGAGAAGGGGGCAGTGTCCTCCACAGGATTGCCCACAGCTCATTCGGACTCTGAGTTAGAGATGGATCTGACCATGTCATAAATATCTGGAGCTGGGGATGTAGCTCTCCCAGGCTGGGATGCACGAGGCCCTGGGTTCAGTACATAAACAAATGTAGGAAGGATAAGGAACCAGTTGGTGTGAGAGGAGAAGATGGGAGGTGTTTTCCTCATTCCGGGCTTGTTGAGGGAAACCAGGCTGTAAAGAGAAGGCGGTTAACATCAATAGACACTCCTGTGAACCCAGGTGGAGATGCTTAGGAGGGCAGTGACTGAAATCAGCAGATTCCATCTCCTCACTTGCAACTCAATGAAACATTATACACAGGGCTGGAGAGATTGCTCAGTGGTTAGAGCCCTGACTGCTCTTCCAGAGGTCCTGAGTTCAATTCCCAGCAACCACGTGGTGGCTCACAACCATCTGTAATGGGATCTGATGCCCTCTTCTGGTGTGTCTGAAGAGAGCAATAGTGTATTCATCTACATTTAAAAAATGTTTTAAACAAACAAAAAAAACAACCAGCATACGTACATGAGCCCTAGATTTTATCTCTAGCACTGAAGCAGAGGTAGGCAGAGCTCTGTGAGCTGGAGACCAGCCTGGTCTACACAGAGTTCCAGGACAGCCAGTGCTACACAGTGGAACCTGTCTCCAAAAAAACCAACCTCCGCCCCCCCCCAAAAAAAAAACAAAACCCATCACCAAACCCTGACTGACAGACTTCCTCCAAGGCTATGCCTTCCTCTCTCCCTCGTTCATCTGGGTGTAAGAGAACAGGGTGAAGTGCTCAGTACCGTCACTGTTGGACTCTTCACGGCCATCAGTGAGTCCCTGTGTCTCCAGGGCTAAGGCTCCATGTCTACCGGGTGAACAAAGGTGTAAAATGACTATCGGAGGCCAATGGTTCTCAAAACCGCTGCTTACTGGAATCCCCAAGAGGTCTGGTTGTGTGTGTTTGAGAGCCACTTAAGTAGAGGCCTTCAGAAGGTAGCCCCAAGTCCAGTGCATGCTTTTAATCTCAGCACCAGTGAGGCAGAGGCAGGTGGAGCTCTGAATTTGAGGCCAGCCTGGTCTACAAAGTGAGTTCCAGGATACACAGAAGACGCATGGAATGGTTCTCTGTATGGAGGGAATTTATTGTGATGACGTAGTCTGCCATACAACCCACCCAGCAGTGGATGAAGTCCAAGAATCTTGTAGTTGCTCAGTCCCACGAGGCTAGTTATTTAAACTACTCTTCTGTAGAAGTAGGTTCTAGCAAATGTGCTGGCAAGTAAGTGCAAAGCAGTTGAAGAGCAGATCTCTTCCTTCTTCCAATGTGCTTATGTGTGGTTTTCAGCAGGTGTGGCCCAGATTAATGGTGTGCCACCAAGCCTGGATCTGGGACTTGCTTTCTCCCAGACTGACCTTGAACTGGGATTAAAAGTGTGCACTACCTTACCTGGGCCTAAACTTTTCATGGCCCCTATGCCTCAAGATCTCCATGCCATCATCCAGGTCAGAAACTTGTGTCTTCCAGCCTCAAGTATTGGATCACAGGTGAGCCCTCCAATTCTGGATTGTGGTTCATTCCATATATAGTCAAGTTGACAACCAGGAATAGCCACTACAAACCCTGGTCTCTAAGTTAACACAAAAACAATGTCCCCAGCTCCCTTAGACTCTTCCCCTGGAGAGATCAGTGAGCACCCCACTTGAAGGTTTACTCAGACCAGTTTCAAGAAGTGGGCGACCGCTGGTGGATGAGCAACGTGTAAACAAGAGAAAAGAAAAGGTGGTTACTCTGCTTTCAGCCATGGCTCAATGGACATGGAGAAAGCAGGCAGGCCGTGAATCAGGTTCACACGCACAGTTCCATTTAATCCCTTCTACAAGATCTTTGCGTTGGAGGGGGCAAGGTGTGACAGGTTCGTTTGTGGTCCACTGGCCTCTAACTTCATATGTAGCTAGCCTTGAACTCTGAATCTTCCTGTCTCCACTTCCCTAGTGCCGGGATGACGTCATGGTTTCACTGGGGAAGAAGGACCGGAAGAGCTGTTGCACTGTAAACTACATTTGTTTTCATTGCATCATAGTTTATTTACCTTCTATATATGTCTTGAATCTCCCTGAGAACCATATGCTGGCTACTTGGTAAGCATAAACCACACGAAAACAAACCAAAAAGCGCTTGTCTGGACAACCGGCAGGAAAAACAAAACAAAAACTCTGAAGTGCTTCAAGAAAGGACATGGAGGAGCTCTAAATCTCTTTCAGGCAAAGCTCTCTAAACCGGGACATATAGATGGGAAAGAAGGATAAAGAAAAACTACAATTCCCAGAAGGCAATTTTAAGATCAGTGATGCGCATGCGCAGGGAACGCCCCTTTAACTTGGACTTCACGGGGGCATTTTTCTCGCGCAAGCGCTCTAGGAGCAGCCGGTTTTTCCGACCCCGGCACTACACTAATATAGAGTTAGCGGCTAGTCCTCCTGTGGCCTCCGGTAGCGATGGTACCCTTCTCTTTGCTTCGGACCACTCGGGTAAGAACAGGGTTCCAAATGCAAGATGACTAGTGGAAAGGCCCATCCCGCCTTTCACAAAGTGGGGTTCCCCTGGCTTCTCGCCGCACGTGTTCTGTGGCCTCGGGGAACGGATGCTTAACCAGGAAATCCCTGAGACAGCGCGCGTGCGGTACCCTGGGCCCCTAGTTCAGGTGATCAGACGTTCTAGGGTCTTGTAATCGCCTGGTTAACTCGGCTCTTAAGATAAAGGTCTGCAGACGCTGTGTTAGCACTATCCTAGCGAAGAAGTGGGGTTCCCGGCTTCGATGCGGTAGTTGAATTTTTCCCGCCAGCTCTGAGCTATGGAGATGATGCAACCGAGCCTCGGTACTTTCATCACGCAAGGGTCCTGCTGCTGTGTGGGCAGGAAGTAGCGAGGTGCTGTGTGTGTGTGTGTGTGTGTGAGATAAAATTAGTATTTTTGGCTTCCCTTTGGGCAGACACCTTCACCCTACCCTCACTCCCGCCAGTACACACCTCTTTCCAAGAACTGCTTAATAGTCGTCCTACTTTAGTTGCTCTGGAAATCACCCTTGCGTTGATCCCTGTTCACTTACTTGGTTTCTTTTCTCATTGGAGTGTTCACGTATGGAGGCCCTGTAAGAAGTCCTCCCCTTTATGTTCACAAATATTTTGACCACACTATATGGGCACTGCGTGCATGTCTGGGTACCCACAGAGGTCAGGAGGGCATCAGATCTCTTGGAAACTGGGGTTACAGATGGTTGTTAGCTGTTTTGTGGGCGCTTAAAGATGAACCCCTGTCCTGTACAAGAGCCAGTGCTCTTATCTACAGAACCACCTCTCCAGACCTGGGATAGCCCTTTTGTTCCTGCGTGTGGGGAGACTCTGGAATCTCAGTGTCTGTCACCTGGATTCGGGGCACATGGGCTTCTGGAGCACAAGTTTTGCTCTGTGACTTTGCAGAGTCACTCAGGGTGATGCGAAGGGAGATTGGGAGTGCATTGTGTTAGAGTTGGTCAGAACTGCCCTTTGGATAATGATCTGAACCTTTGACACTAGAACTTGCTTTTCAAGATGACAGTGGGGGTAGAGAGAGCTGGCTGCTGGCTGGACTGGGCTGCCTACTCAGCCAGAGGGCTCTACCTGTACCTATGACCAAGGGCGATTGGGAGAGATCTGGACAATTTTTAATTAATCCTGGCTTTTCTGCCCTGAGCCTCTGCAGAGATGTGGTCAGCTCGTCTGCATGGCTGCCCGGGCCCAGCACAGCAAGGTGGCCCAGACGCAGGCTGAGGGAGCAGCTGGAGGCTGGACGGGCCAGGAGAGGTTATCAGACAGTGACCCTGAGATATGGGAGCTTCTGCAGAGGGAGAAGGACAGGCAGTGTCGTGGCCTGGAGCTCATCGCCTCAGAGGTAGGACATGAGGATATGGGTCAAAGAGCAAGCTGCCGTGCGTGCAGGGAACAACACGTCACCTTACCGTGACTTCTCCACGCCTTCCTGTCAGACTCAGAGCTTTTCCCTCTTTGTACTGTCCTCTGAAGCATAGAGCAGGACCAGTTTATGGGGCTTGGGCGTTAGGGAGCTTCTAGAGCCATATAGCTTCATCTCTTCCTTACCTCCTCTCATCGGAAGAAAGAGAAACCTGGAAACACGGGTTGAGTGGACAGGTAGCCCTATTGGGGCCACCGGTCACGGCAGCTGAGTTTTTGAGAATGTTGTTGCTTCTTGTGTATCGTGTCCCACCCCTGCAGCCTGTGGGCTCTGGCAGGGGTGGGGCCGTGGGAGTCCAGGGGAAGGGAGGCTTGTTGCCTTCTGACATTGCCCCCCCACCACCCCAGAACTTCTGCAGCCGAGCTGCGCTGGAGGCCCTGGGGTCCTGTCTCAACAACAAGTACTCGGAGGGTTACCCTGGCAAGAGGTGAGGCTAGACCAGAGGCCTGGAGGGCAGCAGCAGGGATGGCACCCCCAGTGGCGGAACCTTCTTGAGCCCTATTAGCGTTTTTTTACGGAACAGCGGCTGCCCAGTCCTTTGCTGCTGGTCAAGGGTGCTTCCTCCCCGCCCTCACGCACCTTCTCTGCGGCAGATACTACGGGGGAGCGGAAGTGGTGGACGAGATTGAACGGCTTTGCCAGCGCCGGGCCCTGGAAGCCTTTGACCTGGACCCTGCACACTGGGGAGTCAATGTGCAGCCATACTCGGGGTCCCCCGCTAATCTGGCCGCCTACACCGCCCTTCTGCAGCCTCACGACCGAATCATGGGGTTGGACCTGCCCGACGGGGGCCAGTGAGTATGACACAGGGCAGGAGTTAGTCAGTGAATACGCGTTAGGTCTATGTTACACTGAGTGCCTAGCATGACATGGGTGGAGCAGTGGGGGTGAGGGAAGCTGGAACCAGTGCTGTGGGGACAGGTCTGCTAGGTGGCTGGAAGCAGCCGACTAAGTCAGGCCACATCACTTTGAGATCTCCCTTCTTTCCAGTCTCACCCACGGCTACATGTCCGATGTCAAGCGGATCTCCGCCACGTCCATCTTCTTTGAGTCTATGCCGTATAAGCTCAACGTAAGTGTCCCAGGGGCTGGAGCTCTGGGCAGCCCTCAGCCTCCAGGAGCATGGGCTTTAGCTGTCTGTCTGTCTGTCCAGCCCCAAACTGGCCTCATCGACTACGACCAGCTGGCGCTGACTGCTCGGCTTTTCCGACCGCGGCTCATCATAGCAGGCACCAGTGCCTATGCCCGCCTCATTGACTATGCACGCATGAGAGAGGTCAGTGGCGGACTGCAGACCAAGCGCCCCTCTACTCTGGGGGCGGGGCGGAAGCTGCCCTGTGTATACCTGTCTGGCTCTTCCCCAGGCTGAGACCTGTCTCTCTGCCTGCCCAGGTCTGTGATGAGGTCAGGGCACATCTGCTGGCAGACATGGCCCATATCAGTGGCCTAGTGGCTGCCAAAGTGATCCCTTCGCCTTTCAAGTATGCGGACGTTGTTACCACAACCACTCACAAGACTCTTCGGGGGGCCAGGTCAGAATTCTCTGGGGTCACACCTTGCTAGGGGACTTTGGGGTGGACTGAGGCTGGTCCCTTCTACCCCTGGAACCCAGTGCAGCCTCTCAATTGAGGGGACCCGGATGCCCTGAGCACCTAAGCCAGGCATCTCCCACCCTTCCCCCATCACTTGTTCCTCCTTTTAGCGTCTGACCATGAGTTCTCCACACAGGTCAGGACTCATCTTTTACCGGAAGGGAGTGCGGACCGTAGACCCCAAGACTGGCCAAGAGATCCCTTATACTTTTGAGGACCGAATCAACTTCGCTGTGTTCCCATCCTTACAGGGGGGCCCCCACAACCATGCCATTGCTGCAGTAGCTGTGGCTCTCAAGCAGGTTGGGGGACCTTCCCTTGTGTCGGGGTGCATTGATCCAGAGGTTTCGCTTCCTTCTCGTAACTAAAGCTGAGGCTGATGGAAGGAAAATGGCTAAGCTGGGAGGCAGCAGGGCTGGGGTCTCAGGGTCTTGTTCAGTACAAGACAGGGCTGAGGCTCCTGTCTCATCTGTAGGCCTGCACCCCTATGTTCCGGGAGTACTCCTTACAAGTGTTGAGGAATGCCCAGGCCATGGCTGATGCCCTGCTCAAGAGAGGATACTCGCTGGTGTCTGGTAAGCCAGGGGGTGGGTGAAGGCCTTTGTGGCCTCCAGCAGAGGCCCAGGACTCCCCAATCCCCTGTCACTGCCCCTCTCAGGTGGCACTGACACCCACCTGGTGCTGGTGGACCTGCGGCCCAAGGGCCTGGACGGAGCACGGGCAGAGCGTGTGCTGGAGCTGGTGTCCATCACGGCCAACAAGAACACCTGTCCTGGAGACCGGAGCGCAATTACCCCGGGAGGCTTGAGGCTTGGTGAGACCTGGGGTCTGAGGAGGGGAAGGTTTCCCCACTGGGGTCGTCTGTGTCTTGGCCATGTTAATTAACCATCTTCTACCCTCTTCCAGGGGCCCCAGCATTGACTTCTCGCCAATTCCGTGAGGATGACTTCCGGAGAGTCGTTGATTTTATCGATGAAGGAGTCAGCATTGGCTTGGAGGTGAAGCGCAAGACTGGTGAGTAGCTCCAGGGGTCAGCGGTCAACTGGTTCCACCCACCGTAGGCTCTGCCCCTTCAGCCAAGCTCCCGGCCCTGCCCAGAGGCCCTCTGACCAACTTTCCCCACGTTCTCAGCCAAGCTCCAGGATTTCAAGTCCTTCCTGCTCAAGGACCCAGAAACAAGCCAGCGTTTGGCCAGCCTCCGGCAACAGGTGGAACAGTTTGCCAGGGGCTTCCCGATGCCTGGGTTTGACGAACGTTGAGGACAGCTGGCAAAGCCCACAGAGCGGAAGTTACCTTTCTTTCCACCTCCCTGGACCACAAAAGAGATGTTACTCATCCCTTTGGGTTTTAGTGGCGGGAAGAAGGCCTTCCATTTAGGGCAAGAGCCAGGCATAAACTACCCCCAGAATTTGTAGCTGAGATCCCTGATTTGTAACCATGTAAGCACCCAATACACATCCGGCTTGTTTTCAAGACGGGGGTCTCACTTAGCTAAGACTGGCCTTGGACCAACCCTCCTACCTCCATTTCCCAAGTGCTGGGGTTATAGGTATGCACCGTGACACCCAACTTCACCCTTGGCTTCCCCGACCCTACACCACATCTCAGTGTTACAGACTCCTGCTCTTTCCTGGGGAAAGGGAGTTGGCAAGCTGAGCCAGAGGAAGGGGTGGGCAAGCACCCTCCTTCCTGTTTTTATCTAATAAAATGCTAACCTGCCCCCAGTTCCTATTACTGTGGGAGGGGTCCCCTGGGCCAGCCAGTGATTCGACTCCCTCAACATGGATTTCTCCTTCCCTCCCACCACCACAAGGACCCCCGGGGCTGTAGCCTCCCGTCTGATCAGAGCCGACACCAGACGTGATTAGCAGGCGCAGCAAATTCAATTTGTTAAATGAAATTGTATTTTGCCCACGGCTGCTTCTGTTTGATCCCCAGGGACAGAGAAGCAAGGGAAGGGAGGGGTGGGGAAAGGCACGGGGCTGCCCAGGTGCAAGGCGGGAGGGGGTGTCCTTGATGAGAGGCTGCAGGCTTGGGCAGGAAAGAAGCTCACTGCACGGTAGAGGTGCCCCATCCCAGGCAGGCTAGGTACTCAGGGTGAGCCCAGTCGAGCCTGGGCAGACCCCGCCCTGAACCCTTCTCAAAACTCGAACTAATGTGGGGCCTGCCACGTTGCTGGCACTCAGGCCCCCTGCTTGCGGTTGGCGCACGACAGTCACGCTCAACACGTAGCCTGCGCCACACCCAGTCAGGCACGGGGAGGGGCAAGAGGAGAGGGGAACTGGCTTGGGCTTTTTGGGTCAACCCCAACTGCTGTGTGCCTGCTTGAGTCCCCTCCCCCACGTGGGACTCAAGCGGAGGGTCAGAGGCTTTTCCTCTCCTGGGAGCAAGGGTGGGGGTGGGACCGCCTCCCCTCTGCGTGGGAATCCAGCCTGTGTAAGCAGAAGCTGAACGTTGTTGCTAGACTGACGCCCTAGGGTCTGAGACTGGGAGTGGAAGAGAGTGATTTACATGGAACCCTGCTGCCCTGCCTTAGAAGTCCGGCCGGTCCTTCTTCAGCTTCTTGTAGTCGGTGGAAACAGCAAGAAACTGTGGAGAGGGGAAGGAGTTGAAAGGGCATCGCTGTCTTGTGTGTGGCACTGACTTGGGGACTGGGAGAGAAGGGGATAGGGGAACAGTAGAGTCACAGTTACCTTGTACTGGTCATTGGGACTCATGCGGTTCCAGGGCTCTGGGTTCTTTCTGTCCCAGCTGTGAACAGGACAGGAGAGTTAAGAGTTTCTTTCCTGGGAACCAGGATTTTAAACATTAAGCATTAAACATGACCTCAGTATCACCATTCCTCCTCGGTCCCTACCCTGAGAAGGGGAGTACATTTCCAAGAGACTGACAGAAAAGGGGACGTGTCAGCAGGTGCTGGCAAGAAGGACAAAAGACAGTCTCTCCAGGACTCCTTCCTCCCTCACCTAACTGCTCAGAGCAGGGTCCTGGGAATCAGGCAGAAACCCCACAGGAGGGCTTTCAGTGGTGTGCCTCAGACTCCACGATCAGAGTGGGTGGGTGTTTTGGGCTTCTGCCTGTCAAAGGACCCCCTGATGCTTCCGCAGGAGAGAAGTCCCATTACTACCAAAGACCCTCTCGTCCCGCACCACCACAATGCTAGACCTCCAGCACTTCCGGTCAGGCACAGAGGCACCTAAAAGCCAGGCATGGCCAGTAGAGCTGTGTCACCATGGCAACTCTGTGGCGAGCTGCTGGGTTTCCAGCTACCCCACATGTCTAGCCACGGACAGTGAGCCACCAGGTGGTCCAGAGGGGAGGTGAGGGTCTCTCTGGTCAGGGGCCACTGCAACCCTCAGAAATGCTGGGCAGAAGTGGGAATAAGGACGGACACAGGCCGAGGTGCCTGCTAGGGTCGCACGCACCTTCCCATTTCCTTCCTCCCGCCCCCCTTGTCTCCCAAGACCTGTTGTTACCAGACATCAGGGCTTCGCAGGGCAAGTCGCAGCAAGTAAAGTCCAGCACTGCCCATGCCCAAGCAGATGAAGCCAATCATTGGGATGAGCTGCAGAGAGACCAGGCACTCTTAGGGTCGGGACTCTGCCCCGTTCCTGCTCACTCTGTCCTAGTTTTCAGACCCTTCACTCAAGGTCTGATGCCACCTTCTCTTCGGGAGTGGGGCCTGAAACCTACAGCCACACACTTCTTCAGCATGTGGGACACCCTAACTCTACGGTGACCCTGTCCAAGGCAGGCTGCAGGGACGGGGGTACATTGCAGAGATAGGTCATGAGTGTCCCTGGGAAAACTTGGAAACATTAAAGAAACAGACAGGAAGCAGGATTTGGGGGTAAGAGGGCTTGAGAGGCAGGGTGACAGAGGGGAGATTAGATCTTCTGACTGAACTCACCCCAGGGTGTCTTTTTATCTGCCGGGAGAAGCGGGACCCTAGACTGGTTCCTGCCATCTTGTTCCAGTGTCTGGTCTTCTCCGTGGAGCTGTTCTATTCCTCCCCCTGGGGTCCCGCCCCTCATCGGGGAGGGGTCAGCCTAGCCTCGCCAGCCGCACCCAGCTTACTTTCTCCCTGCAAAAACAGTCTGGAAGTTGCTGGGGAGCCTTAGAGTTTCTCCTCCCCAACTCACTCACACTAAAAGAGAAACCCTGGCCCATGACACACCATTACACTTGGGTCTTTGAGTATCTGAGGGAGGGACCTCTCCAGCTTCCAGAGACTGAAGGGGGTTCCGGATGTGGGACAGACAAGCAGACAGCCTTATGAGGCTAGGGAGCAATGTGGGTGCCGCCAGCCCCTCTTGGTCTGGGCGGTTTTGCTGAGCTGTGCTTGGCTTGGAGTAGTTAGAGGTGGAGGGTGCAGGTGTGTGAGTCTCTGCACTGCTCAAAGCATAAGACAGCAGCTGTAGCAGTTTAAGGAGCAGTGCTCTCCGAGGGGAGGCCATCATAGTCATCTCTAGCTTTGGGACTAGAGGAAGGTCTCTGAATGAAGGTAGCCATAGAAAGCTAGAAGAGATGTTGAAACGGGGGTGGGGGGGGAATTAGGTATATACTATATTGCCAGGGCAGGGACTGGTTTTGGGGACACAGGACATGAACCTCATCTCCTCACTCCCATGTTAATTTCTATCACCCCCTCACTTAGCTCCTGCCTCTAGATCCTGCCATACGCCCCCATTTCTCCCCTAAAGAACTTGTACTGTGGTGGGCCCCTGCTGGGATGAGCTGTGTACTGCCACTGCCTCCCTGGGGTACAGGGAGGGAGACAACCCTTTCTGAGGGTCCCCTCCCTGTCTTACACACAGATACCTCGCTGCCCCTTGAGCTGACAAGCTCTGCTGTAATTAGGCTGCGGGGTCCGGGCTCTCCGCCTCCCTCCGGCGGATAATGAGATAAAGTGTCAGAGACGTGGCGAGAACAAAGAGACAGAGACTCACTGAGACGCGCGTGGGGGAGGGGATGGGGTGGAGGAGTGGGGGCTGATGGGATGTCAGAGCCTGGAGCAGAACAGGGCCCTTCCTGAGCATCCCCACCTCTAGAGCCAGGCCAGGGAAGGTGTGTCCTGTCACCAGCGTCCCCAAGCCTGGACCCATAAGGGTGGTGGTGGTCGAGGTGCTAAATACCAATCTTGGAGCTCAGGCCCCAGCAGCTGCCCAGCTGGGCTGCACATCTGGTACTCTGTGGCACAGCTGGAGATCCAGGACTCTGGGAGGGACATCTGGCCCTTGCTTTATGCCCCTTTGCTCTTGGCCCTGGCTTGCCTGGTGCTGGTGACCTGGACCCAGAGCCTCTCTATTTTGGAAACTCCACCATTTCTCCTCCCTTAGGTGTCCAGTCTATTCTTAAGCTCAGCCATTCCACTGTCGCATCTGCTCTTGCCTTTCCACAATTTCACGTTTTGCATGCTCCTGACCCGGGAGGGGGGCTCTTTGGGCCCATCTGTGAGACCCTTCCCTTCCTGTGTTTCCATGTTTGAACGTGGTCTTTGGGGTTCTAGGTCTTTCCTCCCCACCTCCTTCCTAGTACTTTCCCCCTAGGATAACTCAGGTCATGCTGGTCCAGTAGGTGATGGACAACGTGAGTCGTTAGCCGAGGATTAGGCACAACCCGTGGTCCCTAGGGGACCAGACTCTTCAACTCTAAACCGCTCCAGGATACTAATCCGTGTGGCTGGCGGCGCAGCAAGTCAAATGCAGCTGTGCTCTCCGGAGCGAGCCGATTACGGTGGTCCGTGGGTGCCGGCGCCCTCTGGAGGCCGAGCCGCTCTCAGGTTGCGGGACGAGGTCTCGGGTTCCCCCTGTCGGGCAGAGCCTACTCTGCATTTCCAGTGTTCAAGTTAAGTCAGGAGTGTGTATACAGGTCTGTGCCTGCTGGCTTACTCGCTCAAGCCATCAAGGTAGTGGAGTCTCTCAGCCAGACGACATAGATGGGACGAGGAAGACTATGTCGCCAGAGGCCCATGGTATCCATGTTCGGGCTGGAGCCTCTCCTTGCCATGCTGGCCGCAGACACCTGGGGCTTCTGCCCTAGCACCACCACCGGGACCTCCTTCTGACTTGGCCTCCCCTCAGTTCCCTGGTTCTCTTTGCTTTTTTTTTTCCCCCTTCAGACTGTCTTTAGGTTTGTCCATGTCGCTCTGCTCTCAGCCTAGCTTAGTCCTTCTGTGTCTGTGTCGGGTCTCTTGCTAGTCTCTTCCTTCTACACCCCTCTACCTTGCTGTGGTCTCTTTGCAAATTTATCCCCCCGCCCCTCCTTTAGCTCTATTTCTATTCTGTGACTTAGTACCTGTCCCCGGGGAGCTGCAGCAACCCAACAGAACAGCCCGCGGACACCTTGGGGCGCTGCTCAGGGTCCCCTCCCATCTCTTCAACATCCCTGTCACCTGGCAGCGGCCTTCTCTTCCCGCTGCAGCTGAGGTACTGGAGAGGGCGCCCGAGAGGGAAGCCACAATGCCCTGCATCTGCTCAGGAGCCCCTCGGGCCCTTGACCCCCGCTGCCACTATTAAGGGCGCTGGGTCCTGAGGCTCTGAGATGATCATGATTGCATCAGCCAGACACAAGTGGAGCCGGGAGCCTGGCGGCAAGCAGGCTAGCAAGCGAGACAAAGACGCTGCGCCATCTGTTTATGCAAAGCGCTCACCGCCAGGGACCCTGGTGTCCCGGTACCTTGCCCAGACCGGGGCACAGGGTCATGAACCCACTTCTGCCCAGGGCTCCCGCTACGCCCCGGCATCCCCTCCTCCCCAGCAGCCAGAGGGGCCACGGGGCGAGCACAACAGGGAGGGGGCGGGGTGTTGATGTGATTGGAGAGGACGCGCTGTTTCTTCAATAATGGATGGAGATGATGCGGACGGCAAGCCGGCCGGGAAAGGAGAGAGGAATAGAAATGGGGAGAAAAAGAAGCGGGGGCGGGAGACTCAATCAGAGGTTCTCGAGCTCGGGAACGCGCGCGGGCGCGGGTGTCCCACTGTCATTCGGGTACTTGCTGCCGCGCAGCTCACACCCAGGCACACGCCCACGCACTGTCACCGAGACACACACACACCTGCAAGCAGACACCAGAGCAGCGTGCGCACACGCATGCCTCTCTCTCTCTCTCTCTCTCTCTCTCTCTCTCACACACACACACACAGGCTCACACACAAACACACAGCAGTGGTTCTTGATTTTCACACATACGTTCCTGGAAGCACATCCAGACTCAGAGTGCACAGGCACATTGACATGGGTGTGGAAGCATGTTTTGAAAGAATGCTCAACATACCTAGCCACCCTGGGACTTACAGACAGAAATTATAGAAATGATAAACCGGGCAGTATAGACCCAGAGGCACCGACAAAATCAAAATACATACAGGAACATCTGGAGTTGGGATAAAGACACACATCACACACATCACACCTCCAGGCACACACATACCATACACTGGGAGTGCAGAGGGGACCCTTATACACCCACTCAAGGGGCTGCACCCATGCGCAAGCAGGAGCTGCCATTTGTGCCCTGAGGGGTTGAGTGTCTGAGAAATCGCTGAGTCCCCTCCACCCCCAGCAAGCCTTGTTAGCCCACATTAGGCTAGCAGTGTAATGAGGGGGTGGTGACAGGCGCTGCCCGAGGCTGTGGACTCAGAGGCCCGTGTGACCCACAAGCTACCTTCCCAGACCTTCAGGTCCAGATCTCCTCTGTCCCTTCTGCATCATGCCCTGACAACCCCAACTTAAACATCTGAAAGGGAGAATGGTGGCCGGTGCCACACAAGCAAGAACCACAAAGGGGTCCCCAGAAGTCCCAGCTGAGGTGAGATGAAGGTTGAAGACACTGAAGACAGGGTCAGTCTGTCCCTCACATCCTCAGGCATGCTGCCCAGTCACTGAAGAAAAAGAGCTCCCTTTCTTCCTTCCTTCTTTCCTTCCTTCCCTTCTTTTTGTAATAGCAATTAGAACCTGGAGGGGCGTGTACATTGTGTCCTGGACCCTGTAACGCCCTTTCTCTGATCTATTTTCAATTCAGTCTGCTCCTTGGCCTAGACTTATGACCTTTGCGCAGTGTGGCGGACTCATCCATCACCAGGCAGCTGGCTCGTGGGAGTGGGAGGCGGGGGGGGGGGCAAACAGTGTCCCTGTCAAACCTCCTGCCCTCTCTTGGGACTGGTCAGGGACTAACTCAACTGGCAGGAAGCTGAGGGGGAGGTGTGATCACCGGGTCCAATCAAGACAGTGTCCTCCAATCCTGGGACCCCAGCTTCTCTCCTTCCGGTTAAGCACAGCCTGTCTCCCGGCTCCTCCCGCCCCCCTTCTCTCGGGCCCTTTGCTTAATTTCCTATTAACTGCTGATAAATCCAATTAAACCGCCGCTCTAATTAGGGACAGCTGCCGGCTCGGTAAGGCGAGGGAGAAGGGGGGCACCCTGCAAGTATAGGGAGAGAACAGCCGCTCTCCCCGCTCCTCCGACACCCCTACATCAACACTGCCACCCAATGAGCCAGTAAATTGGTTTTGCTTCAGTATTTTTGGGGGACTCTTGACAGGGGGGTGCTCAGTGCTCAGACCTCTTGATGACTACGGGCAGGTCCTCCTCCGTCCTCCCTCCCCTTACTTGTGGTAGGCAGATTCCCAGGAGGGATAGGGCAAAAGGTTGACTTGTGTGTTTTGGGGGTGTGTGCCTGTGATCTGCTCCTGTTCCAGTCCAGTCATGATAAAAAGGGGGACTGTCCGAGTGTTCCTCTAAGGTCCTGGCTCTCACCTCCAGGCTTCGAGCGTCACAGCCAAGGGCGAAGGGAACAAGAAACTAAACCCGGTTTTGCAATGAGTTTTGTTGTGTGCTTCCCTACCCCCAGCACACCTCATCTTTCTGTGCAGAAGGGGAGGGGGTGCCCGTCCCGGGGCCCTCCTCTCCCCAGCCCAGCTGAGCCTCTGCCCTCCCCCCTCCTCCAGCAGCAGATGGTGCCCGGGCTCCCGCTGCCAACCTTGCTAGGCGGTGCCAACCTCAGTCCTGGCAGACAACCCATAGAGTAGAAAAGGAGCTTCTGGCTGGCCAGGCCGACCCTCCCCCACTCGCTATCAAACCCAAGACCCTCCGCCTGCCCCACTCCAGCGACCACCCCAAACTGCTTCTCAATGGTCGGCTCTCAGGTCCCCAAACTCCTCATCTCCTTCTGCTCCCTTCCGCACACCTTCCCGCTCCTCACCACCTGCCGCCCTGACCAGGGCCGGAACATTTGCATATTTGCATATGCAAATAATAACATTTGCATACGACGCGCCGCAGGGGGGGTCTCCGCTAGAACCGGTTAGCTGTCTGCCAGCCGTCCTCTCAGTACCTGTCGGAAAAGGGCTGGGGCAGGGGCCGTGCGGGAGGGGTTAGGCCCCCCGGCCTCGCTAGCTCCATTCCCTGAGGACTAGAGGAAGTGTTGCCATGGAGACGGCACGCACCCCACCCCCCTCCCAGACCTAGGGTCTCAGGCTTGGTGTCTTCAGTTCTTTCCCCTTAGCCACCCCTCCAGCCCCTCCCCATCCCTCTCTCCAACTGAGATCTTGCATCGCCCCCTGGTGGCCAAGCTGGGCTCTGAGCCAGGTTCCGAACTGCATGGGCTAAATGGGCATGATCCAGCGGAGGTACCTACTCTGCTGTTCTCCCAACCACAGGGCACTAGGCTGAGACTCCAGCGCTGCTTTTTCTTCACTTCCGGCAGAAGTCTAGCCTAGCGAGCGCAAGTCTGACTGCTCACACCAGCCTTGGGGTTCCAAAACCTGACAGTTTGGGGGAGCAGCCAGGGAACACTCCATTCTCCTTGCCTCCGCAGGCCTTCTCTTCGTCCGCAGTTTAAAACAAAACAAAACGAACTTTCCTAACTTTTGTCAAAACTTTAATAAATTCGAAACATTTGACAGTTCTGCCCCTCCTTATGGAGATGCTTCCCCATCCCCCATCCCCAAGCGCTTGAAGGTTGTATGGGCCTTGTCGGTGCAGGCTGCCAGGTATCCAAAGCCCTAGGCAGGGGAGAGAGGTGGGAGCCAGACCCTCCCCGAAAATGTCATTATGCTCTGGCAGGCCTTTCCGACCCTCTTCATCCAGTACTCTCCTAGCCCCTTCCTTCCTCGGCTCGCACTGGGCCCCGCCCAGAATGAGGCGTGGGTGTCTCCCGCCAGCAGGCGCCAGTACACCTAAATCTCCTCCAGGAAGTCGGTGGGAAACAGCCCCACCTTGCGGCCGGTGTAGACCTTGACGTAGCCACCAACTTCCTCTCCTTTCTGCACTACGATCTAGGGGTTGAAAGGGTTGAGGAATAGAAAAACTGAGGACGCTGGGGAGGGTCGTTCACACTCCTGGGTTAGGCTCTCCCTCCGACGTGTGTGGATGGAGAGGTGTGACCAGGCCTGGGATTAGGTTAAGGTACTCGAGTTACCTGGTCCTTCTTGAGCGTGATCTGCCCAATCTCGCGGTTCCCCACGAAGGATCTGGTCACGCGGTGCACACGCTCTCCAGCTCGGACCCGAATGATGAAGTTTGGGGGGAAGAAGCCCACCTTCTCTCCGATTTTCCCCTAGAGAAGGCAGTGGGCAGGCTGAAGTGCTCAGGTTCTACACTACCCATCTCCCATGTCATGTCTTCCCGGCCACCTTGGCGGTGGCCATGTCTTACCCGCCACCATTCCTCATTGGAGTCATCAATGACTGTGATCTTCTCCCCAGGCCTGGACAGGAAGGAGGTCTTCTCTATAAGTTACACTCACATGCCCGCGCCTGCCTGTGCTGCAGGGTACCCGCCCTTCTTCCTTTCCCATTCCCATCGGTGCCCCACACTCCCGCCTCCCTTGGAGGCCTTCTCACGGGAAATCCAGATCGTCCTTCTCCAGGGCTTTGAACCGATAGAGAGCCACGAAGTAATGAGACTGCTGGAAACCAGGCTGCTTGTGCTGAGGGTGCAAGAGGAAGACAAGTTACCGGACTCCGTATCGTTTTGTGTGTCTGTTTCAGTATGGAGGGGGTGGTGGGGAGTGACGGGAAGAGCTGCCGGTGATGTCACACCTTGACTGGGAGGAAAGACTTACTTTGTCATCAGGTGTTTTCTTCTCAGACTTCTTGTCCTTTTCTGTATTGTTTCCTTGGATGGGAAATACGGACAAATTGCTTCTGCCTCTAGGAGGGCATCCATGACTCCCCCCACTTCTGTGGTGAGACTTTGCTCACCCTGGGTTCAGCCGTTCTCTCTCCACCTGCTACATAGCAGCCAAACCCTTGACCTCATCCATCCCATCTCCATAGATACACATGGGTGACACTCACCATCCTGTGATTTGCCCTCCTCTGGCCTGGCTGACTCTGGCTCCTCCTCCATCATGGCTGCCAGAGGCTAGAGAGGGACACCAGAGTTAGAGACAGACTGTCTCAGGATCCTGCGTTTTCTCTGCCTCTCCAGGCAGGCCAGAGAGCAGTAAAGCAATCGTACTTATTCTCTGGGAGGATACTTGGAGGAAGTGTCTGGTCCAAGCACCAGAAGAAAGTCAGAGATTTCTTCTGAAATATGCTGCCAGGTAGGTCACCCATACTGTCTGTGCTGAGTAGAGCTAATGGCAGGGAGTTTATTACCTTACACGATTTCAAAACTCTCTCATGGAGTCTGTATTGTCTGTGGTTATTTGTCTTGCTTTACTGTCCTGAGCTTTACACGTTGAGCAAATGGGGTCCCTTTAAAAATCTAAGAACAGCAAACATGCGCTTTCTGGCTTTTCTTCCCCGGCAATCTTTAGTCCCTTCTAATCACCCCTATGTGCTAGACTTCAGGCCCTTCATTATATCTGGAGTAAAAATACTCCAGTGCGTAAGAAAAGGTCTGTGTAGGGGGAGGGGGGCGGGAAGCATAGTTTTCTCTTTTTCCTCTTCTCTTGGTTGTTTGGAGACAACCCAGCTGTCCTCTCTTTACCTGGCCAGAACTAACCTGGGATCTTTCTTTATTCCTTTCTCTTTTCTTTTTAAAGATTTATATATTTATTTCATGTATGAGTACACTGTTGCTGTCTTCAGACACACCAGAAGAGGGCATCCAATTTCATTACAGATAGTTGTGAGCCACCATGTGGTTGCTGGGAATTGAACTCAGGCCCTCTGGAAGAGCAGTCAGTGCTCTAACCACTGAGCCATCTCTCCAGCCTCCTGTCCTTGGATTTCTGACCCCCTGGCCTCCAGCTCCACAGTGCTGGGACAATAAGTATACCTCACCTTACCTATTTGGCAATGCCCTTTCGCATCTCCCTGTTGAGAACAGGATCTAAGAATATGGGTGCTTTTCCTGAGACAGCCTTGCCGTGCATAGTTCACTGACTGAAATTTGCTATCTGCACCCAGGCTGTACATCAACTACTTTGAGATCTCTATCTTTGTTTCTGGGCAGTTTTTTTTTTCCATCCAAGAAAAATAAAATTTTCTCCTATGAGGTTACAGGCACCCTGTGCTGGATAGCAAGGCCCTCAGAGCAGATGGAAAGGGGTGTGGGTCAGAGGTATGGTTCCCTCAGTAGAAGGCTTGCCCAGAATGCACGATGCCCTGGTTCTCATCCCCACCGTCGCACAAAGCAGTGTGGTGATAAGTGACGGTAACTCTAGCACCTGGGGAATGAAGGCAAGAGGGCCAGCGCACGGCGATGAGTGTTTGCTGTCCCCGAAGATTGTTTTCACTTTACATGTGCGTGTGTGCTTTGCCTGCATGGCGTCTGCATGCCAGGTGCATGCCAGGTGCATGCCAGGTGCATGCCAGGTGCCCACAGAGACCCCGGGACTGGAACTGAGTTAACTAATGCCTTTCCTATTAGTTCAAAAGGTTGTCCAGGGAGAAATTAATTGCTTGCCCAGGCAAACACATTTCTGCCATTACCAACCTGGAAAGTCTATTGTAAAAGACAAGGAAGTTGCCCTTGACCAGTGGCTTTGTACCTCAGTTTCACCTACAAGATGCACACTCACACCAGAAGTTCTTCATGGACACCTGCTGGCTCTACAATTTTCTCCTTACTTGGAATGACAAATTCTCTCCTCCAAATGTAAAAGCACAGACCTAGCCCATTGTGCAGCAGTGCTGGGGTCTGGACGCAGCCTGCTGTGGCAATCTCTCAGTTTTAGAAGGGAGCAGATGAAGTGTCTCTGTGGCAGGAGCCAGTTTGTTTTTCAGGACTGGGTTTTAAACCAGGATGCCTCACACATGCACCCGAGGCAAGTACTCCACCACTGAACTACACTGTCAGCCCCGTGGCAGGAATTCTCACACAGAGGTTCCTGAGGGAGAAATGACCTGACCCACGGGGCCTCTGTGGGGACACGCAGTGCTTACATTCTTCTTATCCGCCTGCCCCTTCTTCCGTTCCTTGTTGGCCATGATCACCCCGACTCGCAGGGTTTCGAATACGGGGTCATTGCGATTGGCAGCAGCTGGTGAGATGGGAGGAAGAAGAAGACATTACTGGGAAGGAAGAGGAGGGTTTGGAGGAGAGACCCCTCAGAGGGGCATCTGGATTTGGCTGATGCCCACAGGGCTTGTTGGGGATTAGAGATGGAGGGAAGAGGGAAGGGCCGGCAATGTAGCACCTAGGTCACCAGTCTGTAAGGGCTCTAAACCGCTACTGGGAATGCCTTGTGATGGGACCCTTTCCAGGCAGAGTACTAGACAGTGTTGGAAAGACTGAGTTGGTAAGTTTACTGGGAGTTGGGGCATGCTTGGGGTCACTACTGTCCTGCCTGTTAAGTGGCACGTGTGCAAGCTGGGGTGTTACCGCCGGCACGTTCTTCTGTACCCACGCTCTTCACAGAATCCAGCTTCTCTGCCAAACAAATCTGGGTGTTTTCAGCCTCTGTGCACACCAAGTGTCCAAAAGAAACAGGGGCTCTGCACACAGGCCCCTGCCACTGTGTTTCCTCTTTTGAGACAGTCTTGCTATGTTGCCTGGCTACATATGGAAGCCAGAGCGAGCTGCCTGCCTCTGCCTTGTGAGCACTAGATTCAAGGCCCGAAACACCAATGCAATACCCTTTTAGGGGATGCCATATTAGGAGCTTGTGCGAGGGGATATCCGTAAGTTCACGAGCAGGCCCGGAATTCGGCATCACTCTGTAACAGGGTAGAAACAGTCTAAATCCTTGTTCCTGCTTAAAAGCGGTTTAAAGGGCACAGTCTAAAGTTTCGTCCTTGTCTCTGCGTCTAACTGGCTCACTCATGTCTCTCTCAGCCACAAACCAAGGGACTCACCATTGCACCAGAAATAGCTGTACAAAGGCTACACCGAGGGAGAGCCATGGAAAGAGAATGATTCTGTTTCAGAATTTATTTCCCTAAGGGGTGCTATGACTCCACCTCGGAGGCCTGCTCCCTCCCTCAGGTCCTGTACACTTACAGAGATCTTTGACACAAGCGCACTGCTGGTTGCTGTAGAGTGGGGAGCTATAGGCCCGACGGAAACCAGGGGGCTGTAGGACGGGATGGGGAGAGCGTTAGAGGAAGCAAGGCAGGGTCTAGAATCCCCCCACCCACAAGTGCATGCTCAGCCCTTAGAGGAAGAGAAAGCAGATTCACGGGTTGGCTTCAGGGGCCGGCAAGAAGTACTTGACGGCCTGTTCCTCCCCTTCCACGTTCTCGCTCCCCAGAACCTCAGTACTCACTATCTTGCCGAAGCACCTCTGCATCTCCACGTAGGACTGACAATGTTCATGGATGTTGGTTTTGCAGTTCTTACAGCGGAGTCCAAACTTGTTATTGACTTTAGGGGGAGAACATTTGAGTGAGGTTCTGGATGCCCTCTTTCCTTTGTACCCCGTGGCTTCTTCAGCTCTGATCTGCCTGCCCTCTTCTGGGACCCTACACTGTCAACCTCAGTATTCTCATAGGGTGGATCTTGCCACAGTTTGTCTACACAGACACATCTCTCCTAGGTCCTGTCCCTCTCCCATGACCCTTCCATCCTACTCTCTGCTCCCCTTCGAGACTCACGCACAATCATCCGGGCACAGACATCACAGAACTTGGGCTTCTTGAAGAAATGTTCTTTGAACTTGTGGGGCTTGTCATTGACAAGCTTAGGAGGTTCTGGGGGTGGTTCCTCCTCTTCCTCTTCCTCTTCTTCTTCCTCATAGATATAGTAGATTGGCCCGCCCCCAGCCCCCACTGCCTCTCCATTGGCCTGGGGCTCTGGGGGAGGCTCCATCTCTGTTGTCTCTGGAGAGCCCTTCTTGAATAACTGCTTCAGTCGCTGTAGCTGAGGGAGGGGTGAAGGAAGCCCAATGTTGAATGACAGTCACGTTCTTCTTCAATCAATGTCCCTGGGATGTCCCTGGGATGTCCCTGGGATTAGGGTACTGGGTGTTGCAGGTGTTGGCTACCCCAGTAGCAGACAAGTCACACACAAGTGATATCAACTCAAGCAGATGCTGTGATGGCTTCCCAGACCTTTGGACCCCCTCCCCACCAGAGGACACAGGTCTAAACTCACCCCACTTTGCGGAGTCTCTCCTGGAAAGGGGGTCTGAGGGGACTCCACCACCTCTTTTTCTGTCATCCTACAAGAGGTTGGACCCCACTATGAGATCTAATCTCTGACTGCTGTTCTTCTATCCCAGCCTTCTTGCTGCACACAGTAGGTGGCCCAGTTCCTTAAATTGATACTTTCCACATCAAGGAACAGTCCATGAGTTGACAAACCCAATATGCTACTCAAGGCCATTGGCTTCTAGGTTCTTCCTTCCTAATGCTGTTACCCTTTAATACAGTTCCTTAGGCGGTGGTGACCCATACAATTATGTCATTGCTACTCCCAACTATAATTTTGCTATGTATTTATCATGAATTGTGATGTAAATATCTGACGTGCAGGATGTTTGATATGTGGCCAACAGGCTGAGAACGGCTGTCCTGATCGATAATACACATCTTCTAATGGCTTCAGATTTAACCTGGTTAACAGGATTAACCCATCTGCATGTATGAAGGTGTGTCCTGAGATCTGCCCTTCCCTACCTCTCTTTTGAGCCTTGGGGGCCTTGTGTCTAGTTCTTTCCTGGCCTGTCTTAGGCCTCAGCTATTTTAGGTTTTCAGAGTAACATGAGAGCCTTCTCTTCCCTTCCTTCTCCATTCCCTGGACCCCACCACCGGCACCCCCTCCTTTAATCTTGGCTCATCCTGAACTAGGACAATTTCACTTCAAAAACCCAAACTACTCACAGTGAGGACAGAGGAGCCCAACAGACTCAAGGCAGGAGAAATGAGAGGATAATATAGAGACAACTTACTTTGGAGACTCCCTAAATCAGCTCACTGTAGACAGGGCATCCCCAAGACCTCGATTGTGCTGCTGGGGCAGGCCAGCCCTCTTTCTTCACGGTAAGCCCCCTCTGGGACCTTCTGGGCCCACACCACCTACCCAGACAGTATTGGCAGGCCTTGGAGCCTCCCACCGGGGTGGCAGAGCTGAAGTGACAGGGCTGGAGGGCAGTGGACAGCTGAGAGCACAGCTGACAGGCAGAAATTAGAACCAGGTCTGGGGCAGGGCTCGACCCTGACTCCTCCCATCCCCCCAGAGCTGCTTTTCTGAGTGTCTACAGGTCAGTACTGGCTTATCAGGAAGGGGCATTTTCCACCCATTTTCCAGCACTGTAGCACCCCACGCCACTCCCAAGTACCGGGAATTGAACCCAGGGTTTTGCACACTATGTGCCGAACCACAGCAGGAAAGGAACTTCTGTTCTGGACAGTCGCATGAGGGAACTTTAGAACTGATGGTGAAGTCCCCATACTCTCCCCTTAAGGCTCAAATAACTGTTTCAATTCTTCCCTCCCTGGGCTCATTTCAGTTACATTCTTGGATCTTATGCTCCCCCCGGGGGTTTCTCTGTATAGCTGTGGCTGTCCCAGAACTTGCTCTGTACACCAGGCAGGCCTTGAACTCAGAGAGCAGTCTTCTGCCTCTGCCTCCTGAGTCCCGAGATTAACGGTGTGTGCCACCCTGCCTAGCCAACACCAAACCTTAGGCTAGGAAAGGGTTTGGAGCTGAGAAGAGGGTGTGACTCAGAATGCTGTCAACCATTCTCACCTGCAGCCTGTCAAAGAGGATGCAGCGCTTTCTGAAGTGCACAGGTGCATTTCTCTCCCTTTCCCGATAAAACCCTGTCCTTAAGATGAAGAGAATACATGTTACTGGAAAAGATGGTGGCAAACTGAAAGCTTCTCTTCCCGAGGACCTGGGTTCAGTCCCCAGCACCCGCTCCAGCTCCAGACAACCTATGCCCTCTTCTGGTCTCCTTAAGCACTAGGCAGATACACTGTGTATATAAATACATGTAGGCAAACCTCTTATACACATAAAATAAAAATAGATAAACTTAAAAGAACAAAGGCTGGTCCTGGTGGTCTCAGGAGCAGATGAGCGTAGTTAACTCTGGAAAGGTTACAGCCAACTCTGTCCTCTCTGCTTGTCTGTATCTGTGTGTGAACCCAGGTGTGTGTGGAAGTCAGAGGTCAGAGGTCAGGGGCCAACTCTAGCAGTCAGTGCTCTCCTGCCACCCTGTGGGATCTGGGGATTGGACCAGGGTTGCCAGTTTACACACAAGCACCACTGCTATTAACCAATCTCACCGGCCCACAGCGGTCTTCCATAGAGAGGCTTCTGTCCAAGAATACGTTTGTCATTTAAGCTATGTGTGTATACTTACTGGAGCATGCCCTCTAACATGTGGCCAAAGGAAAACACACGGGACTTAGTTCTCCCCTTTCTCTACGTATCTTGGGATTAAACCTTTTAGGCTTAGCAGCAAGCATCTATTCACTGAGCCATCTTGATGGCCACATATTGAGCTCTTATCATCTGTGAAGAATGCTCCTTCCCACGAGAACTGTAAACTCTAGATTGCCAAGCTGTAGTCTTTACCCATTTTAATGGCAGCGCCACCTCACTTGGACAGCCCCACATGGGAACAGAGAGGCCAAGGGGGCAGCTGCATTCTTGGGAGACACAGCTTTCTCTATTCTGTGGGTCATTTGTTAAGGTTATGACTGTGTATAGATTCTGTTTGTTTTGGGGAAGGCCTTATTATGTAGCCCTGGTTGTCCTGGAACTTGCTATGTTCAAGCTGGTCTTAAATTCTAAGGTTTGCCTGTCTGCTTCCTAAGTGCTGGGATGAACAGGTTGTATTACTGAGGCAGGTGAAGACTCCTCCAGACAGCTCTGCCTTGCAAGTGGTAATCTGTAATTCTCAGCTGTCAACTGCAGAGGACAGGGACAGGGACAGGTCTTGGCACTGCGAGTTCACTGTGCTTCTGCTAAGAACCTACCGCTACGCTTTTAAGGATTAAAGGTGCAAGTTCTTCATCCCTGAAGGTTTTGGAAGATCAGATGGACAGAAATGAGGCCAGCATCCTGACCTAGTTCTGGACCAGACTTGCCCAGCTGGGCAGTCAGGCTATAATGAATATTAGAATTAATGAGCAAGAGGAACCTCTGGTGTGGACACAAAGGCCCAGAGTTGAGGAGCAATAAGTTTGGTGAAGAGCAGTTTGCAGAGTTTGAGAACCACAGACCACAATTCCAGAGACTCAGCAGCCTTTGAGAATTGTGTACAGGGGAGAGGATGCTGGAAGGAGTTAGGAAACATGTGCACTAGGGAAACCTTCCTAAGCTGCATCCCGTTGAGCAGTTGGGGAACTGGGCCTATTCAGAGCTTCCAGCCCAGCCCATACCCACAGAGAAACAGTCAGACAGCAACTGGTGGCCAGTGACAGGTTTTTGCTTTTTTATATTTATAAACAAAACCAACCTCCCCCCAAGTAACTCCCCAAACAAACAAACAAAAAAAAAAAAAAACAGATTAAATAAAATTTACAGTGAACCCAGCAAACATCTGTATGTGCAATTAAATACTGTGTCTGTTACTGTGGCACAAACCTCAAACAAACAATATACAAGTGTTCTGGGGATGGATTAGGGGTGGGGGTGTCCCAAGTTTTAACTCTGTGGGGTTTGGGGAGACAAGATGGGGGAAGTGAATGAATGGGGAAATCAATTTATTTTTCTTAATTCTGTCCATATAAATATATTCATGAAGACCAAAAGAGGGAAGGGCAGTTGGGCTGGTGATGAAATGGGAGAAGGGGAGGGCTGGGCCCTCTCAACTTTACTTGGCCAAAAATATGAAAGAAATTAATTTCACGGTGGGAGAAGAGATTTAAAAATGACAGATGATGAGAAGGAGAGGGAGACAGAAGGGGACCAACCAGGAGAAAGGGGGCCATGGCAAGGAGTCCCGTGCCGGTATGAGAATCTGTCTGTTTCTCTCTTCAGCCATAATGTGGTAGGCTCTTGCCCAATCGTCCGCCTTGGCTCCCTGTGCCAGCCCCTCTCCCCTGCAGCTATTGAGAGCTCGCTCGCTCCAGGATCCTCAGGTCATAGTTCTTTTTAGCCACTCGAAGTTTGAAGCGACTCACAGAGTTGTTGAGGCGCAGGGAGGCGTTCTGAGCAGCCAGGGGGCTGGGAAACACAGCCACTATCGTGTACAAGGCAGCGAGGTCCGAGTGGCGGCCATTCTCAGCAGTCCCACTGTTGTCCCCGCCTCCTGCACCAGGCAGCCCCTGAGCATCCTTAAGCCACTGGATCTTGGCACCAGACATGGCGAGCTGGGTGAAGAGTTTGTCTGCCTCTGT
This sequence comes from Micromys minutus, assembly GCF_963924665.1. NCBI lineage: Eukaryota > Metazoa > Chordata > Mammalia > Rodentia > Muridae > Micromys > Micromys minutus. Next base: position 7,367,014 of record NC_137957.1, read on the forward strand.
GCGAGTGATTCCTTCAGGGAGATCGGTCACCTCCAGCACCCTTCCCAGCACTGAAAGGGGAGAAGAGACAAACGGTTGTGACAATAAAGACTGGACAGTGGCCTGGCTATGTCACTGACCAAGCCTGTACCCAAAAAGTCCTCAAAAGCCCGACCTTTCCCTCTTAGCATCTGCTCAGATCAACCTAACTTAACCCCATCAAGATAAGGGAGGGAGTGTAGAGGGCAGCCATGGTGCTAAGATGAACCTTCCTTTCTCCTAACCCAGAGATGTAAGTAAGAAGGGACTGAGAATTAGGATCTGCACCTACAACTGCATTCCTTCCAGGGAGTCCCTGCTGTGAAATGCAGTTTTCTAGAAACCTTTAATGAACTCAGTGGCTCCCTTTCCACCCAGAGGCTGGTCCACAGGGGCAGCTGCAGACTAGAATCCCAAAGACCTGTGTGCCAAGCATGGAAGCCTGAGGAGAAAAGCTTCTCCCTACACTCCCAAATCAGTCTAGGATGAGCAAGGGGAGATGTCCTAGATTAGGGACAGGAGGGCCTCTAGCAGACTGCAGATAACAAGAGGCTTAGCCACCCATACTGTGTTATTCCAAATGTCTCTAGACCCTGCATAGTGGCTCAGGGACACAGACACTTCATTGCTCTACCTTCTGATTGCTCTTGCGCAGAGAAGACCTTACCCCCCACTCTCAGCTTGCTCCCACTTGTACTGGGATGGCAATGAAGGGCATTTCTCCTGAGGTGTCTGGATTTCTGCTACTCACCAACATCTGCCGTCCCCAGGTCAGTGGAGGCAGACTTGAGTGCTTGCCTCTTGCCTCGGTTCCCGTGCTTCAGTCCACTCTGTCCCTTCAATAGCCAACACAACTCTCAGCCATGTGAGCACTGACTGCCCTGTGCCCCAACATCTGCCCTAGACTCCGAGGAGCAGCATTCCACCCTGTGGACCCTGCCCAGTCAGGTAGTTAGAGTTCCCAGGGAGCAGGACATAAAACCTCTCCCTCTGGGCATCGAGGTGGAGTCAGAAGCACAAGAATAGGGCAAAACTCTTTGCTTTGTCCATTCTGTTTTCTCCTGTGTCCACCCAGGTGGCTGACGCAGACGGCTCACAGGCAGGGCCCAGATGAGAAGGGGAGTCTGATGCCTCAAGACTGAAGCAGATATGCTTACCTGGTGCACCGTGTACGCTGACTGGCCATGGAGCAAGGGAGGGCAGATGGACAGATTGTACTGTAATGGCTGACCCAACAGGGAATAGCGCCCATCACCTAAGGAGTGAGAGCAGATGGTTCTGCAGGAGCTTAAGCCTCACGGTGAGTCTAGTCTGAGACCTTAGGTAAACAGCAATGCATCCTATTCCTACCTTTCCTATGCTGGGAGTGCCTATGTAACTGATTTAAGAGCTACATTTCTATGTGGTAGCACACACTTTAATCCCAGCACTCAGCAGAAGCAGGCAGATCTATGGGTTCAAGCTCAGCCTAGTCTACATTGAGAGTTCAAGGACAGCCATAGCTACATAGTAAGACCCTGCCTCAGAAAAACAAAACAAACTAACAGCTATGTCCCTTCCTAAACTTTGAGCAGGACTATTAGATCCCTCTGAGTTCTCTCCATTGTAGACCCTATGTAAATTGTCAGGGAAGAGTTCGGTGTACATGCCTGTTATTCTAACACTTGGGAAACTGAAGCAGGAGGATTGCTGTGAGTTTGAGGCTAGCCTGGACTACACAGTCAATTCCAAGCCAGTCTGGGATACAAAGTGAAACTTAGTCTCAAGAAAATGAGAAAAGGAAAATGACCAGGGAAGAACCTTTATGCATGTCCCTCATCTCCTCAGGGATATCAGTTCCTGACTCATGAGAGAGCGCAGGTGAGGCCCCGTTGGAAATGCTGGCTGTGTACGGCAGATGCAATGCTAGGAGAGCCCCGTTTGGTCCTGCTGGATCACAGCCAGATGAACACAGCCCATAAAGCACTTGTAACTTACTATTCACAAATGATTTATTTTGGAGTATTTTAAAGTTTTTAAACAGGCTGGAGAGATGGCTCAGGGGTTAAGAGCACTGACCGCTCTTCCAAAAGTCCTGAGTTCAAATCTCAGCAACAACATGGTGGCTCACAACCATCTGTAATGGGATCTGATGCCCTCTTCTTGTGTCTGAAGACACTGACAGTGTACTCACCTATATAAAATTAATAAGTCTTAAAAATTTTTTGAAGTTTTTAAGTAACATCTTAATCTTATTTTTAGACTACTTGTAATGGCCAAAGCAAAAAGCACTAAGACTGTTTCCATCTTAAATATGTTTAAGCCCATTTTACAGATGAGGGAACTAAGGTCTACTTACAAAGTTAAGTAACTTGTTCAACATCACAAAGCTACTTTGTCCTGATTAACTGAAATTCATTGTTGCCTGTTTAGAAATCACATTCTTCTTGGAGCTGGGGAGATGCTCATCCGCTAAGAGCACTTAGCTCCTACAGGGGACTTGGTTTGGTTCCCACACCCACATCAGTATCTCACAACCACATGTGAGTCCAGTTCAAAAAATATATAAACTTACATAGGAACAGCACATAAATAAGAAAATTTTATACATACACACATGCATATACACACATATAATATATATGATATATGATATATATATATACATATATATATATATTATATATACATATATATTTTCCATCCTGAGACAAGATTTCTCTGTGTAACAGCCCTAGCTGTCCTGAAACTCACTTTGTATACCAGGCTGACCTCAAATTCAGACATCCTCTTGCCTCTGCTTCCTGAGGCGTGCCTAGTGAAACAATCTTACAGCCAAGGCCATACTGTTCTGACACAGCCTCACATTCACTAGCTAATACCAAGTCTGTGGAGGATGCTGGGGTCAGTTACAGAAGAGCAGCAGGAGGCCGGTGTCCTTTGCCTCAGCAGCTATTAGAAGATATGTTCCCTCCCTGTCACTATCTTCTAGTCTTTCCCTTTGTAATGGAATATGAATGCTGAGCTCCAGAGCAGCCCACCTTCATCTGACTGCCTACCCTGTGCGGGACCTCCAGGCCGGGGAAATGGTGTGAGGACAGGCAGGGGACTGAGTCCAGTGCAGACGTTGCTGAGGCTTGTGACAGGAGAGGGTGCTGGAGACTGGGTCGGAGATGTGACGGGGCTGCTGCCCATTTGTGCATTGGTCTGTGAAAGAGAAGAGCACATATCACATAAACACAGAATATCCTTTGTGTGCCTGCACGGCTTCCAATTCATAATTGGCAAGAAACACAGTGGTCTTGTAAGCACTGCCCAAGTCAGACTGCCGCTCCCAACCGCCTTCTTGCTCCCTAGTTTGTTATTATGTACTAATCTTACTTCTGATGCTTGGGATCAAACCTAGGGCTTCATGCATGCTAGGCAAGCAGTGAACCACTCACCTATCCTGACAGCCCTACCCTGTGTTTTTAGTTCCCATTCTTGACCAAACTGTGTGTACGTGTTTAGAAGGCACAGTCAGAGATAGCATTGGAGGAAAAGACTTGGTAAACACGAAGGCCTATTTTCTTCAAAGGGTTTTAGGTAGTGCTTGGTCACCCAGAAGGCCAGAGGGGATACTGTCTGTCGACCTCATGATCTTTGCTATTCTATGGAGTCATCCTTCTTGAGTTTCCCCCAAATCCTGGGTACTGTTTAGACCTTTATCTTGAGCTTAGTCTCTCAGTGAATGGAACCCACCCTGATGAAAGAGTCCTTCAGTAGACCCATCTGTGGTGGCTTGAGTACACTCAGCCAGGGAGGGGTACCATGAGGAGGAGCCTTGATGGAGTCAGTGTGTCATCCTAGCTGCCTGGACCCCTTTAATTCTGTGAGCTTGAGTGTCTGAGGCCAGCCTGGTCTATACAGTGAGTTCCAGAGCTATTCAGTGAGACCCTGGAAACCAACCAGACAAGACAAACAACAAGGTCTGGGCTTACCTGGGGGTCACCGTCAGGACGGTACAGGTCTCCAGGCTTCTGACCACGCTGGTCCACACTGTAGTATTTGCAGTGACTCCACTGGACCATGGATGGATTCTGGGGGGTCTGGGGTCCATTAGGGACATTCAGTTGCATGACCACCACACCTGGTCCAGAAGGTGACACTCCTGAGTAGCAGGAGGAAAGCAGTTTTTGGAATAGAGTTATCTCTGAATGGAGAAGCCAGCAAGCAAATCCACCCACTTGTTTCAGGGCCATTCTAACTGTGTCCTGCCAAGAATCTGAAACAGCTGCTGATTTGGCTTCTGATTCTCACCCCCACCCCCTAACCAGTGGAGGTTTGAGTGGAAGAGAAATGGTTCCAGACGCTAGTGCTCTCCTGCCCTTCACCTGCTGAGGGCATTTTGTTATGATTGGCAGAAAAACTACTCCATTCTGTCCAAATTGATATTACCAAACACCTAGGTCAGATCTGCATCTGGGTTTGGGTCACAGGCCAGGGCTACAGATATGTTCAAGTTTCTCTGGGAAGGATTGCAGGTAATGCCAGCAAACTCTATTGTTCTGGAGAAGGCAGAATCTCACAGCTTCTAGATCACCTTACAAAGCACTGTTTGCCACCAGCTGGTTATGTGGGGGTACAGCTCAAGCAGAGGGCACAAGTCATATTCAGAAAATGAGGAATAATTTTGAGGTGCTAAGGTATAACTGTACTGTGGGAAAACACTAAGAGATAAGAAGCTTATTTAACAAACATTTATTGTATGTTTGCTATGTGCTAGTACTTATGCTGGACACTGAGTGTACCACAGACAAGCCCGGTCACTGTCTTCACAAGAAAGATAGTCTATTAACAATGCAGAAATTAAAACAAGAGCTGGTAGCAGAGTCTGAGGTACATTCTGATAGACACTTGGAGTGTGCCCTAGAGATTCTGGGACAGGACCAGTGCTTGGTGAAGCTCACTTTGTACATGCATTGGCTAAATGAATAGGGCAAAGGAAGAAGGGGTCTAGGGTAGGAAGAATGAAGCAGGAAGTTCTGTAGGAGGTAGCCAGAAGGATAATGTCTGCACTGAAGGCTACGTTGGCAGACTCCAGGGCCCAACTGGGTATGACTGTGAGCTCTGGTGCTGGCAGCCACTGTTACTTCCTCTAATCTGCAGGTGGAGGAGGGAAAGGGCATCTATCAGTGTGGCTTACAGAAAGGGCCACAGGACACAGTTGTGGTGTGCTATGCATCCATAACAACTCTCTGCTTGCTGAAGTTGCTCCGGGCACGTTACTTCCCATCCTACCAGCCCTACCCACTCTAACATCCTCTACCAACAACACTGCAATTGACTTTATTCAAACTCCTCACTGCAACCTGAGGGCCCAAGGAAGAAACAATCAGATCTGCAGCTCTTCTGGAAGGCAGTTCATGATTGGAGCCTAATGCCCTGGGCTGGAAAAGGTGGGGCATGTGCCAGGGTCTATTCGATGAAAGCAGGACAAAGAAAACAGCTCCTCTGAATATACACACAGGAACTACTGGGGGCTCCACAGGAGGGAAGAAAAAGACAAAGTCTTTATATTATTTTCTCTAACTCCAACAACGATAATAAAGCCAGTGTTCCTGGTTGCAGTCTCTGCTCTGAACTCCTCCCCACTCAGTCCTCCCCCGCTGGCCTGGAGCGTTGTTCCTTCACTCAACCGAGGACACCTAGCACTGCTCAATTGATGAGCTGATTTTATGCCTCTCTTCCTCGAGCCAAAAGCAGGTGGCGTCTGTTAACAGCTGAGCTGTCCCTACTTCTTAATGGACATGGCAATTAAAAAAAAAAATCCACTGCCCAGGGATACACTTCCTTCTCCTCAGGTTGGGGAAGGAGCCTGGACTGAGAGTCTGGTAAGAGGGAGAAGGGGGCTGAGTAAGGAAATCAATTTCAGCTTGAGAGCTAAGAAAGGAGAGGGGACGTGTGAATGGCTTTTTAAGTGGCATCATTAAACCCGGGTAGAAAGGTCGATGGGCAGAGCAAACCACATAAATACAAGCAGATGACATTTATGTCTGGCAGAATTGGTTTTCGTTTTTTGTTTAGATTTTTTTTTTTAGATCATTGAGAGAGAAAACTGAAAACTGATAGGGATTCTTCCTCACCAGCAGGGACCAAATCTATGAAAAAGAAATGAAGTCAAAATGACAGGACAGAAACCAGCATCTTGGCTCCGCTGCCCCTATCCTTACTTGGCAGGGGAGAGGAAGATCTTTCTAAAGTGGAAGATATTCTCAGTCTTGAAAACCCTTAAAGCTGAGCCATAAGTGTGTGAGAGGCCTGTTTGTTCTGCATGGCGTCTCTGCTGCTGTGTCACTGTCATTTCTTATCTGTGTGGACTTTCCCAAACAGGAGTCCTGCCTGTATAAACCTCAGGGGACCTGTAAGCCACCATTTTTGTGGTGACAAGGTATTTCCTGGACTTAGAGTTATATGTAGTATTATAGTTGCAGAATTAAGGTTCAGATGAACTGGGCAACTACAAAAAGGTATTAATAAACCACAGCAGTTGTTCCAGGAACAGCCAATCCTAATCCCTGCCTTTATTTTTGGAAAAGTGACCATGTTGAAGGTGAGGGTGACCTCTGTGGGCCATTCCTGCCATCTCTCTTCCAAGTCAACAGTAAACTGGAAAGGAAAGTGTAAGAGACACTGGTTTCTTTTTAAAAATGTCTTTACTTCCTGTGAGCAGACAGTAAACATTTAAACATCATGGTTATGTGAGCATCATGTCCTAGGTTAGGATGTAGGGCTGAGAGAAGGCACAAACTGTCAGAAGTGTAGGTCAGCTCAGGGAAGAATGGAGATTTAACTGGGAGAAATTCCTAAGCAGCAAGGAGAACAGACGATGGGGAAGGTTTCTCATTTCCTTGACCTGGGAAGTCTGGACTACTTCCTCCTTTCACCCAAAGCCTTGGTTTCCAGTGTTGCTGGTCTCCAGAACAAAAGATGTTTTAGTCAGCTTAGTACTAGACCAAGTAAGTGATACATAACTATTTCCAATGGCTTTGTTTTTGATTCAAGGCCGTTTTATATTGAACAACAGATACCAGAGACCGAAGAGCTATACTTCCACAGGGACATTCAAGGCCAAGTGCCCTTGGCAGACAGAAAAGGCATCCAGAGAGCTCACTCACGTAATAAAGGGTGGATGGATTTAAAACCTTGGCTTGTGAGAGATCCCCATTTGGTCTAGATGAAACCAGAAGTCATTTCACCTTAAAGGTGAAATATATCTTATGAGCGAGATTAATTCTGTAATTGCCCAAAGCACCTAGCAGCAAAAGTACAAAACATCTTAGGTGAAAGCATTTCATTCCAAATGGAAAACCCAGCCAAATGGCTCCCTGTCACCAAAAGAGAGAGAAGATCTATACAGAGCAAAATGGGGATGTCTTGAGGATGAGTTTAGGCTTCTTCTCCAAAGCCCTGAAGTTTTTTTTTGACTGTACCATGTCTGTGTAGGAGCTCTGAGAGACAAACAGACAAGGGCCCCTGTCCCTTGTATTCTGGGACAGACAGCCACGGGCCACATGGCCATATGCACTTGCATGGCATAGCCAGCCCCTTTGAAGTCCTGTAGGTGTTTAACATAAAACCGCTTCCTTCCTGAACAGAAAGGGATAGAGCACAAAGTCTCCTGAAGACCTGTGACTGGCAATGTGGCTCACAGGGGACACAAAGACAAAAGTCCTAAGGTCCAGTCCTGGAACTATGATGACCTTCAGTACAATATCCACTCTTAAGTCTTAGATTTCATTATAGATTGTGGTCAGAATAAAAACATCACTGTGCATGTGAGCACTCACTAAAATCTGCTAAACAGATCTATGATGCTTTAAAAAGCATTTCTCAGCTTTGTTTTTCACATTCCCAAGAGAGAGAAAAGCTGTCTAAAGAATGAAGGAGTGCAGGAGACAGAGGGTTTTCTGACAGTGAGTGTTGGTACACAGGTACCAACAAAAGCACAAGGAAACCATGACCTTTCTGTCTCTACCTTCTGAGAGGTAGGATCAAGGTGTGCACTGCCCTGTGTAAAAGACTCAGGCCTTTGTGATGAGAGCAGAGCCCACCCCTGAACCGTTCCGTGCTTTATCATGCAAGCCCTTCAGGAGTGCATGCCGTGGCCAGTGCCCAAGCCTACCCCAGACTCTGCCCTTACCTGAGTACTGCTGTGGTATCTGTGGTGGGCTGCAGGGAGAGGGAGACGGAGGCATCTGGTACTGCTCAGAGCCAGGAGGCTGTAGAAACCCCACAGAAGGGCTGGGAGGGGAGAAGAAAGGAGTAGTAACAGGACAGAGGGAGAAACAGCTTCTGACAAACAGCTGCTGCTCCCTAGGCCTCCCCTAGGAGGCAGAGGCAGCTACAAGTCATTCCCAGACCAATTTACCAGGCAATTTCTAAAATCACTCATCAGTTGAAACTTAATTATATATATTTGTACTTGATCATCTTTCAATTAGGAAACTGCTAATCTGCACTAAATATGGAATGTTAGCAGCGCATGCTCTTCCTAACAATACAGAACACCAAACACACAGAGGTTTTAAAAACAAAAAAGAACTAAATCAAGTCAGGGTCAGACCACAGTGCTAGAAAAAGGAATGAAAAGAACTAAAGGGTGAATGACTGAGGATTTACACACAGTGGTTAACACTGGGGCTCCCTCAAGACAAACAAGAGAAACATACTGCAAAATTCAACACAGCATGGACACATATAGACAGGTAAGCACACACATTGGAGATGCGCACACAGACACATACAATAGACAGACATTACTTCTATCCAGCTCTGTGACTGTAGGTTTGTTATGATTCCTAGCTTGAATTTCTTCATTAAAAAAAAAAAAAAAAAAAGGAGGCATATATGCCTTTAATCCTCGAACCCAGGAGGCAAAAGTCAGTGGATTTCTGAATTCAAGGCTAGCCTAGTCTACAGAGTGAGTTTCAGGACAGCCAGGGCTACACAGAGAAATCCTGTCTCAAAAAACTGAACAAAACCCAAAGCAAAACAAACAAACAAACAAAAAACAAACCAAAAAACAAACAAAAAAACCCTAAACAAACCAAAAAACCAAAAACCAAACTCAACCAACCAACCATCCAACCCAATGAGAGGGCTGAAGAGATAGATAAGATTACTCTGTGGTTAAGAACAGTTTTGGTCTTTCAGAAGAGCAAAGTTCAACTCCTAGCTCCCCCTCATGGCAGCTCATAACCACCTCTAAATCTCTAACTCTACTTCTATGAGATCTAACATTCACTTCTGCCTTTTGAGTATATCCCACTCCCCTTTGACACACACACACACACACACACACACACAGTGAGAGAGAGAGAGAGAGAGAGAGAACGCACCAGGACATAGTGACTTATCATGTAACCATAAATTGGGGGCCAGCCTGAGCAAAGATCCTGTTTCTAAAAATGTATCAAGATACAGTCATGGTGCTACACACTATAATCTCAGCAACACTCAAGAGGCTGAGGTAGAAAGGCACAGGGCTCAGGGCCAGCCTAGGTTACATAGTAGAACCAAAAAGTCTCACAAAGAAACAAATAAAACTAGGGTAGTATACTAGGTTATTCCTAAGATGTTTCTTCTGCTACAATGATCTTAGCCATGATGTCTCTGCACTCTCTCTACAGTAAAAGAAGACTATGGGTATATGGTAAAATTGGTTGTTTTAATCGTGACCAGTCCCTATCTCACAGTTCTGAGACTGGCTACCTGACTGACAAGCACTGGGGTCATTGTAACCAGTGTCTTGGAAGCAGGCAGTTCTTGCTGCAAAGCTCTATGCAAATATCAAACCAATGAGGAGAAAGAGAGTGACTCCTACACACACACTTTTTCACCAGGTAGTCCAGGCTCATCTGGAGTTGTGACCCTCACATATTAGCTTCTCAAGTGCTGCTGGGATTGTATGTGTGCCACTGTGCCAGGAGACTGGCTGGGGTAATACTGGCCTTCTTAGACCAGTGAAGACAAAAAGACAGATAGTGTAGCAATCGCTAAAGGTCAATGGGAAATTCGTGGCGGCTCTCCGGCAGTCCTCACCTCGTGCCGTTCTGCTGAGCTGGTGGGATCATGCTGTAGTACACAGGCACACCTCCTGCTGGGAGGCCTCCTTGCACAGACTGGCTGGCAGGGACCAGCATGGGCTGCTGGAAAGGCGGCTGGACCACATTTTGTGAGTCACTGCCCACTGGGACCTGGTGGAGAAGAACATGGGTAAGGTCATCTCACCGAGCTCACCCACAGGCTTCTCATGAGTACACCACACAGCCCCTCCCACTGAGGGGCTCTTGCAGCAGCCCTCCTCTGCCCAAAGCAAACACTCACAAAGCCATCTCAACATTTTCTCCCTTAAACACTACCCTGAGATAGCAGACACAAGGAAGGAGCTCTGATTTCCTCTCAGATGCTTCCTGGACACACATTCACTTATATGACTGTATAAAGACCACAATTTAAACTCTTCTCAAACTCTCTGGGCTTGCTTTGAGAAGAAAATACCCAGAGAGGTTCTAGGGGAAACATGACATCTCAGTACTGGAATCTTAAGTCTGCATAACTGGGGGAAGCCATCCTTTTGGCTTTGCTAAGCCTCAGTGATCTTTCCTAACACAGAATATACCCACTTGGTAAGAAGGCAGTGGAGTGTATTGAACCACCAGGCCCGGCATCTGGCCTCCCATGCTGCTCCTCTGGTTGTTGAGTAGGCCCTGGTTCTGAGGCTGCTGGACCCCAAGCATGCCTTGGAAAGCCGTCTGCTGCTGGCTAGACATCATGGGCTGTAAGCCTAGAAATGGTCCAGGCACAGAAAATGTCAGTACAAATCTATAGAAGCCCCACTATCTCAAACTGCTGCCCCCTCCACTCTTACCTTTCTTCTTCCACGGATCCTGACCCCTCCTTAGAAAGTTAATCGTTCCCACTCCTCGCCCCCACTTTAACCCCCAGATGGGAAGCACTTGTTCCCCAGGTCTCTGTCCTCCTTGGGCACCACCATCTTACAGCAGCAGTCCTCTTACCAGGCTGCTGGGATGCTTGAGGCAGCTGTTGACCACGCTGTGGGCTATAGGCCACCGGGTGAGACAGAGGTCGATATTGCTGGTTGGAATTGGGATACTGTCCAGGAGGGTAGTAAGAAACCTGGATCTATGAGAGGAAACAGATATGCAAGAGGTCTCTCTAATCAAGACATAACACTTGCAAATTTACTAAATGCCTCAGGGGCTGATAATCAGAATTTTCTAAGTGGGGACAGTTTGGTTCACATCTCTAGGATGACTATACAAGTCTGAAATGAAGCACACTTGTGTTCTGCAGAATGGTAGCTGCCCACAGCCGACAATGAGCACAGCATCCTTCCCGCCCGTGTACACTAGTGGAAGAAGGACTGTGATAAGGGATAGCTGGTGCACTAATGGAGGGAGTGGGAGGGGTGTTTACCTGCTGAGGGGGCTGCATGTAGCCTTGGGGTGGCAGGACTTGCTGGGTAGGTGGTGCATGACTAGAGGTGGAGTAGTTGGAAGTAGGAAGGGGCTGTCCTGCGGAAGCCATGATGAAACTAGCTTGCTGAGGATGCTGGGGGAGAAGTGGGGGCTGGAACAAAGCTGAGGATGGGTCAGCTGCTTCAGTAGAACCTTGGCGGCTAAGGCTCATTTGACCAAAGGGGTTGCTGAGGTCTTCTGCCTGTTGAGAGAGTAGGGGACTGAAGGACTGTGTTAAACCTCCGAATTTGGCTTCAATACAGACGACACACAGAGCTGGATGGGGTGGCACACGCTTGTAATCTCAGCACTTGGGAGGTAGAGGCTGGAGGATCACCAGCTCATGACTAGCTTCAGCTACATACTAAGTTCTACGACAGCCTGGCCTATATAGGCCTTGTCTCAAATATACTAATAACCAAACCAAGAACAGAAAGACACACTAGCCATGCTCTGCAGAAGAGGTTCTCAACCATCCTAATGCTGCTACCCTTTAATCACATTTTGTCATGGTGTGCTGACCCCTCAACTATGAAATTATTTTCACTGTTACCTTGTAACTTTGCAGTGTTACTACTGTTATGAATTGTAATGCAAGTATATTATAATGCAAGTTTTCCAATGGTCTTAGGCAACCCACAGGTTGAGAACCACTGCTCTACAGCATTCCCTATACCACTTGGGATAGTCTGCTCTCTGCATTGAGAAATGCATTTTAGCCTCAAGACTATGTCAAGGCATTTTAAACTGATAACTGTGTGAAGCCTAAACCCAGAAACAGTCTCTATAAAGTGCAACAATGGCTGCCCTGATCACAGCTGTTGCTCTGGATATTAGAAACAGTATCTCTGTGAACTGTTAACAATGGCTGCCCTGATCACAGCTGTTAATTAGAGTTATTCTTCAGATGGGGCTACCTACAGGAACATAGGATAAATGAGAATTAAAGATGATATGACTCTGTCTCCAGTATTCCTCATGCTCCTGAATTGCCACAAATCCTGTCCCTACAGAACACAGCCTCACAGACCAGGACAGACAGCCAGAGCTGTGGGCTCACTCCTGCTGCTGTCTCATACTCTCTCATTTCCACCTTTGTTCTTTGACACTAGCCTAGAGTTCTCCTGCCCTTTAAAAACCACTTCCAATTCTCACCTCTGAAAGGAGGCCAGAGTGGCTGAACTTGAGGGAGAAGCTGGCTGGGTTGTAATTACCTCTTTCAGAGTGAGGGTGTGCCATCTTACTCCTGTGATGACAGGTTAGTTTCTTAGCTTCCTGTTCTGATTTCTGTGCTCTGAACAGTAATTCACATACAAACACACATGCACACATATCAGAGTAATTCTTTTGCAAAAGAAAATACTAGACACCAAAAGAAAATGTTGCCCTAGTTCCATTCCATTTTCAGGGAACTTTTTGCTACCTTCTTGGTCAGGAATAGATGACAAGAGGACTAGATTGCAGATTAATTTGAGGTCCATATTCCAGCACTTTTCAGAATGGAGATTAAGAGGTAGGAGGAAAAGGGGATTCTAGTGAAAAAGCAGAGAGGTGTGATTAATATAAAGTAAAAAAGGAAGGGTTCATTACCACCATGAAGTAATCAACTATGAGGCAAATTAGATTTGCAAAGGATTTGTATTTAGGATGCAAATAATTTATTTTTAATTTTATTTATTTATTTTTGCTATTTTTTCCTTTAAAAATAAAATATTTTTTCTATTTTTGAGACAGGATATTACTTTAACCCAGACTGGACTGGAATTTACTATGTAGCCTAGGCTGGCCTGGCACTCAGGGCAATCCTTCTGCCTTATCTTCCTAAGTGCTGGGATTAAAAGTCTGTGCCACTGCATTCACTTTACAGACAATCTACACAGCATGTCTTAAGCATCTAGACAGAACATAAACTGATACAGAGGGATAGGGAGGATTTGAACGGGGACCTGAGGAGTCTGCAATGAAGGAAGTAGAGAGAACAAGTCTGAACAGAGCAAACTGGGAAATTGCCATGAAGGACAGAGGGTGGAGCTGAGGGCGGGGTGGTTAGACTCCTCCTGACACTCAGGAGCCCACCATCCCTGCCCTGGCTTTACTGTATCTTTTGCATGCTGTGCTTGTCCTTCAAGAAACAACTTTCTACATCTCTTCCAAAAGCACCACATGCTTGCAAGGCCATCAAAGACTGACCCAGACATCCCACAGAAACAGGCCACACAGGGACAGGACAAGATGGGCAGTGGTGGTTATACCATGTTGTACTGCTGGGGCGGAGAGACTGGCAGAAGGACTTGGGGACAGGAGCTTGGAGAGAACTGAACCGGCTGCGGAGAGGGCTGCAGGGCCGGGACTGGCTGTGGGCAGCACAGGCATGTGGAGAGGAAGAGAAAAGCATAAGGGAGGCGGAGGGCAGACGGAAGGAACAGGTTAATCATAGAAGACACTCCATATGAATCACATGGACACTGAGCAGGCTGCCCACTGAGCCTGGGATAGCCGGTGGCTTTCACGTCTCTCTCAGAGAAGCAGTCTCTCCTCTCTCACAGAAGAGACCTAGTATATTCTCTGCCCCATTAGCCGCTTAAACTCTGCAGCTGTGAGTTTTCTCAGGCCTCTCAGGACCAAGGCCTGCGGTGTGAGTCCAAGCACCGGCTTCCCCAGATGTATTTTGTGCTGACCATGCATCACTGAGGTGCGCCATCAACACCTCCCTAAATGCCCACCTGAGGGATACTGTGCACACCCAAGGGCAGTTCTCCTAGAGGAAGTGCTCACCCACAGAGACATCTGCTCTACAGAGAAGAAAATGAATAAACAATCGTACATTCTTGACTCATGACTTTCTTTGTGCTCCTTCAAGTTGTGAGGACAATATGAAAATGCCCTCATGAGTGAATGGGGTAAACTTGGAGTAAAGTACAACCAGAGGCTGTGGTTTTTACTCCTGAATCCCTTCGCTAGCCTCAGGAAGGAGTCTGTTTACTGAGCACACACAGTGCTATAAATCAACTAAGTACAGTTCCCTCACATCTTCCTGTCTATCCTTTGGATCACTTCAACAGTTCTCTAGCTGCAGCCCGGGTGCAGGAAGATGAGAGACCAGAGAAGGAACAAAGAGGAAAGAATGGAGACACCACTTCACAACAGCCGTAGAGAGTATCTAGAGACAGGGTAACTTCTACCTGAGCAGAGCACCTGCCTGGCAGTGCAGGGCTCAGCCCAACCCCAAGCAACAGAGAAACCAAGTGGCCCACCTGGGATCACAGAACTACCAAAGAACATGGCTTGAAACCCAAAGGGGACTGGAGGCGGCGGCAGAGGACTGGATATTGCTGAAGCCTGGGAAGTTAGCTCAGCCCTGCTGGCGTCCTACACACCAATCAATGGCAATGACCGTAACTGCTGGCCAAGCTGTCCAACATTAGCTATGAATGCTGTTGGTGGTTCATACGTACATTTTCTGTTTTCCTAAACCTCCAGGGGAGAACTTACCCTGGTTCAGGCCTTTTGATTTTCTACACACTTGTCAGTTTTAAAGGAGAGCGAGCTGGGAGTGCGGCACACACCTTAACTGTAGCAGTGGGAGGCAGAGGCAGGCTGCTCTGCACAGGGAGTTCCAGGGTCACATTACATAATAAGGACATGAAAGGAGAAGGAGGTGACAGGACAGTGTCCCTCTGGCTCCTTAACTAGGAAGGGTCATAGTAAGGGAGGGAGTCCCTTCTGGTTAATGTGTCTAGGTGTTTCCCATCTGGGTCTTCTCTAAGAACAGCCACTACTGCACTGTCTCTTCAGGACTGCCACTGTTGCTCTGTTGGTGGTGGTTTGGTTTTGGTTATTCTACCAGTATTTTCTTGGATGGTCTCAAAAGTCCAGAACCAGGATATCTCTAAGAGACCACAGGACATCTGCTGCCACCTACTGGTGAATTCAGGGATTTGCTACAAGGTTAACATTCACTCCAGTCTCAACTCAACTCAACATAACCCAGCCACTGAGCCTGACTCCCTGGAGGCACCTGTCACTGGTGCAGGAGGTCAGTTCTGTTTAGTGAGAGGAAGCATCCCAAGAAGAATGTGAGTCTTAAAAATGTGGTTTATGCCTAGCTACATCTTGTGCAAATCAGGTCATAGCCTGTCTGGAATTCTCTAGATTATAAGCCAGTGAGTGGGGATGACTCTGGCAAGTAATGATTTGATGTCTTGTCCTTTGTTCCTTTTTTTTTTTTTCTGACAGGGACTCAGTGTGTAATTCTTACTGTCCTGGAACTCACTGTGTAGACCAGGCCGGCCTTGAGCTGACAGAGCTCCTCCTGCCTCTGCCTCATTAATGTTGACATTAGAGGCATGTACTGACATGGTTTAGACTTTGAGGACTATGTATTATACATATATGACTTATTCTTATTTTTGAGCATTTTATACACACGCATAGCACATTTCTATGTCTCCTGTCACCTCCAGTCCCTCTCAGACCTCCCCTCATGCCCACTTTCCAGCTTCATGCCACCGTTTTTCTTTTTAAATAAATACCTACTGAGTGAAAAAAGAAAGAAAGAAAAAACACAATATGTTTATTTGGCCACTCCTTCATTTCTACACTGCTACATTTGGTGATTACTTCTGTGAAACTTCACAGCCCCACAGTGCTGACAGCCATGAGGACAGACAACAAGGAGAACAGGAAGGCAGGAATGGAGGTGAGGAAAGAGAGGCTCAAGGGCAAAGTCAGCACCACAGAAGACGGAGGAGAAGAACTGAAGTAAGGAGAGGCCATGGAAGAAGCGAGGGGTACAGAGAAGAGGTAAGGCAGGGACACGTATCAGATGATGGTAAGGTTAACAGCTCCAATAAATGCTTCTGGACATTCAACCTAACCCCAGGTAGGGCTGTTTTGTGAGTCTGTAATTATGATTAACTTTCAGAGTATATTCTGAGAGGACAATCCGTAACATCTAACTCAATGCCACATATACCAACAAACCCTCCACTAAACAGCAGGAGCAGGCGAATAAGGCTGGAACTTAGAGCCTACCCCTTGACACTTATTCCGAATATTAGTCGCAAACATCACTCCTCTCTCTATCTCTTCTCCATTCTTGCTGTGTTTGAAGTGTGGACGGTAGGTGGAGGAAAGGACAAAGACTAAGAGGGAGAAAGGGAGCAGGACAGTTTAAAATATCCGCACTTCAGAGAAGAAGACTACAAAACGCTGGGACCTTAGCAAGTGAGATGGAATACAGAACACCATGGGAGGCTGGGGGAGGAACACTACCCACTCACAGTCAGAGCAACGGACCCAAGAGCATGTCTTAGCAGAGACCTAAGCTAGTATGAACAAGACCTAACAGGCATCCTGGGTTTCCAGTTTATACTGACCAGGTTGGGAACTGATTCTTCTTTTAAAAAACAAAATTATTATTATTATTATTAATTATTATTATATCCCGACTGCTATTTTTCTCCCTCCTCTCCTCCCAGTTCCTAGTCCCAACCTCCTCACTGCCCCTCCCCATCCACTCCTTCTTCATTTCTCTTCAGAAAGGGCAGGCCTCCCGTGGACATCACCCCAACATGGCATATGAGGCAGCAGTCAGAGTGGCAGGGAGCCGACTCCTGCCTTAGAGCTGCCATGTTGGACAGGGAGGACGCTCAGGAGCAGAGCACAGGCTTCCCACTGCAGAGGACAGCCAGGTTCACATGGGCCTCTTGCCATGAAGTGCTCCACTTATAGATCTCCACTCAGAGTATTAAGATTCAACTGACAGAAGAGCTGACCTCAGGCTTTCATGGTCTGCACGGAAGCACAATGCTTCTCAAACCCCGGTTAACAGCAACATCAACCAAGGTTTCTCTGTGTAGCCCTGGCTGTCCTGGAACTCGCTCTGAAGACCATGCTGGCCTCGATCAGAGATCTGCATGTTTCTGTGTCCTGAGTGCTGTGACTAAAGGCCAGAGCCTTTTGTCTTTAAAGGAAGCTCTTACTCAGCAGCTCACAGAGCTCAGACTCACTCTGTAGCCCCGCCCATCTTCACACTCGACCCTCCCACCGCAGCATGTGCCATGCTACCTGGTTTACAGTAATAAGTTGTGGGGTCTTATGTTATTCCCCCTGTAAACCAACAAGTAGGTAAATTGTGTGTGTTTATGGATCAACATATCCTGTTGGACTATGTGGGTAGGAGGCCTGGCTGTGCTATTTTCGAGTTCCATACACAGATCTGGTGAGCAGAATTACTGCTAATTTTACATGGGACTTTAAAGGGTACAATAGAAACACAATATGCAGTAAAAGACCCACAAATTCTCAGATAACCAGGGGTTAGCTGTTAGGTGCACACCTTTAAATTCTCAGCACTCAGGAGGCAGAGGCAGGTGGACTCTGAGTTCCAGGCCAGCCAGGGCTGCACAGACAGATCCTGTCTCATAAGAAGAGGAAGAAATGTAAAACGGAGTTCTCAGGTTAGCCATGTGTGACAGTGCACATCTGTAATGCCAGCATCGGGGAAGTGTCGGGATGACACCAGGACATCAGCTGAGGCTGCCCCAAGCCTAAACTTTAAAGCTAACATTGGCTTCATGACACCTAGTCATAAAGAAACAAACAACAAAAGAAATGCTTTGGCCAAACATTTGCCCTTATCCTGCCCTCCCCACAACTAACAAGTAAGAAATGGAGGCAGGCATGGAATACTTCCACAAATGGTATGGTGGCCTCACTTCTAGAGCTTCAGTGGATCAGAGCAAAGGGTGCTGGACACTTGAGCAGTGACTCACCTGTGAAATCATGTGATTATTCAAGGGTGGCTGTTGTTGAGTGGGTGGGAGGGCAGGAAGCTGCTGCTGCTGCTGCTGCTGCTGCTGGGCAGTACAAGGAAGAAGGCCCCGGACAGACTGGGGTGAGGTGACCTGGTTGCACACTTCTGGGGCACCTAGTGCCATGCCTAAGGCAAAGAGGAGACCCACCCAAGTTGTAAATACAAAGCACAAATGTAATTTTGAAGGCCCAGATATGGATTTTACTTTTTCCTTGCCCTTTCTGCTTACTTCCTTCTTCCTATTCCCCACAGCTGGCCAAAGATCCATGAAAAGATATAGCTATATTACAGCTTTTCTGCTGATAGGAGTCCAACTCTTAGAAGGGTTCTGCTCCCTAGGGTCAGGAAACACCTTGAATGCTAACGGCTGGTTTGAGAACTGAACAAGAAAGATGTTCTACAGCAGCAGTTTTCAACCTGTGGCTCGCAATCCCTTTTGGGAGTAGGTGTCAAACAACCTTTCACAGAGTCACCATTTACATTACCAGCTATTTAAACTACAGTTCAGAACAGCAGCAAAATAATGGTTATGAAGTAGCAACAAAAATAATTGTATGGCTGGGGGTCACCGCAACATGAGGAACTGTATTAAGAGGTCACAGCATTAGGAAGGTTGAGAACTCTGTTCTCAAGATAGAGGTAGGCCGATCTCTGTTGAGTTGAAGGCCTGTTTAGTCTACACAATAAGTTCCAGGACAGCCAGGACTACATAGAGAAACCTGTCTCTCTCTCTCACACACACACACACAAACAATTAAAAACCAAACCAAAACAAACAAACAAAAAAAAAAAAACAACCAAGGGTTGGAGAGGTGGCTCAGTGGTTAAGAGCATGGAGAGGTCCTGAGTTCAAATCCCAGCAACCACATGGTGGCTCACAACCGTCTGTAATGGGATCTGATGCCTCTTCTGGTGTGTCTGAAGACAGGGACAGTGTGCTCATACATGAAATAAATAAACCTTAAAAAAAAGCCGGCTAACTAAACAGCTCCTCACTGTGTGTCTAAAGTCAATCTGTGTCTCATATGGGAAAGCTTAAAATATGAAGCTACAGAGACTCTTGCCCACTGTGGGACTTTGTCACCTACCTTCTTCCTTCCCACATGTGAAGCACTGTCCTTTCTGAAAGCTGCTGAGAAAACAACTTCCATCACCAGCATCCATTCCTATTTCCAGGCTTGCTCAGGCATTTGCAATAGTCACACAACACATTTTTTAATAAAGAGATTAGGGTTTATTCTGGCTCAGCATACTGCAAACTTTTACTAACTATATACAAGATGGATCCTGTAATGAATGGTACCATCCTTGGCAGCTCCTAAAATCTGCTAAGAAGACAGAGAACTAACTGGTAGTACTATCACCAAAGCAGTGTGAGTGAGAGAGAGAAGTTGAGTGAGAGATAGAAGCTGGAGAGAGAGAGAGAGAGAGAGAGAGAGAGAGAGAGAGAGAGAGAGAGAGAGAGAGAGAGAGAAGCTGAGTGAGAGAGAGAGAGAGAAAGAGAGAAGCTGAGTGAGAGAGAGAAGCTGGGTGAGAGAGAGAAAGAGAAGCTGAGTGAGAGAGAGAAGCTGGGTGAGAGAGAGAGAGAGAGAAAGAGAGAAGCTGAGTGTGAGAGAGAAGCTGGGTGAGAGAGAGAGAGAAAGAGAGAGAGAGAAGCTGAGTGAGAGAGAGAAGCTGGGTGAGAGAGAGAGAGAAGCTGGATGAGAGAGTGAGAGAGAGAAGCTGGGTGAGAGAGAGAAGTTGGGTTGAGAGAGAAAGAGAGAGAAGCTGAGTGAGAGAGAGAATCTGGGTGAGAGAGAGAGAAGCTGGGTGAGAGAGAGTGAGAGAGAGAAGCTGGGTGAGAGAGAGTGAGAGAGAGAAGCTGGGTGAGAGAGAGTGAGAGAGAGAAGCTGGGTGAGAGAGAGAAGCTGGGTTGAGAGAGAGAAGCTGGGTGAGAGAGAGAAGCTGGGTTGAGAGAGAGAAGCTGGGTGAGAGAGAGAGAGAGAGAGAAGCTGGGTGAAAGAGAGAGAGAAGCTGGGTGAGAGAGTGAGAGAGAGAGAGAGAAGCTGGGTGAGAGAGAGAAGCTGAGTGAGAGAGAAGCCTAGGGTCGAGAAAGAGAAGTTAATAAAAGAGGTGCATTTGAGGGATAACAAAAAGTTTATCAGATTGAGAGGGGATAAAGCTAATGTCATATTCAAGAAATGGTTGAGAGCTGGAGATGGGTGTGCTTTCAAACATTAGCCTTAGCTTCCCAGGCTGCCACCTTGCCCTGCTTTTTATATAGGTGATGTACAAACAAGAACTTGTATGGGCGTGTGTGTGTGTGTGTGTGTGTGTGTGTGTGTGTGTGTGTGTGTGTGTGTGTGTGCTCGCTCGAGTATCTCCAAGGTCAACAATGGGTGCTGTTTTTCAGGAACCATTCACTTTGCTGTGTGGATCTGTTGAGCTACGCTGGTTCACCAGTGAAAGCTTGTCTCTCTTCCCAGCTGGCATTGTGAGTGCACATCGTCATGCTTAGCTTTTTAAAATAACTTTATTTTATGAAGACGTTCTGCCTGCACCTTATTTATCTGTGTGCACTACGCCTGGAGCCAACAGGGACTAATGAGAGCTTCTGACCCTGAACTGCATTTACAGACGTTTGTATCAACCTTGGGAATCAAACCCAGAGCCAGAAAGACACACATGGTAAGGATGCTACATTCCACAGACCAAAGAAACTGGGTGGTAAGGAGATCTCCAGGGAGGATGCAAATGTCTCACTCAGGAGAGGTGGATGGAGAGAAGGAACTGTAGGAGAGGGGATGAGGAGGGGAACAGGGATGGCAATCAGATATGGGGGGGCAGGAGAGGGTTGAAGTGAGAATGACATCAGTGGCATCTCTGGGAGGAGGGATATGGGAGTGTATAAGGGCGACCCTAGCTTCCTACCGGAGATTCCTACCAGAGAGGGATACAGAGACTAAAGTGGCCACCTCTTGTAGCCAGGTGAGACTTCTAGAGGAGGAAGAGGGACATTAATCCACCTACAAAACCTTTAACCCAAAATGTGTCTTGAATACAAGATTGTGCAGGGATAGCCAACCAATGAGGCCCATCACTGACACTACCAACAACACTGAGCTATGGTTGCAGACAGAAACCTAGCACTGCTGTTTCCTTAGAGGCTCCCTCTAGCAGCAGATGGAACAGGTACAGAAACCTACAGTCAAACATCAGGCAGAACTTGGGGACTCTTGTGGAAGAGTTGGGAATAGAATTGAAGAAGCCAGGAGTCAAGAACAACACAACAAGGCCTACAGGGCCAGCTAATCTGAGCCCAAGCCTGGGCCACCAACCAGAAAGCATTTGTATAAAATTCGCAGACTGTTCGTAGAACGGGGACTGTTTCTGACTCTGTTCCCTGCCACTGGATCCCATGCCTCAGTGGGAGAGGATGTGCCTAGTCATGCTGGGACTAGATATCCTAGGGTGGTGTGGTATACCCAAGGGGTACTTTCTGAAGGGAAAGGGGGATGGGGGAAGGATATATAAGGATAGGGCTGGGAGGAGAGGAGCTGCAATCAGGATATAAAGTGAATAAAAATTAAATTACTGGAGACAAAAAAAAAAAAAAAAAAAAGGAAAGAGAAAGGGTAACCCATGCTTCTCACTGCTGAGCTGCTGAGCCATCTCTCCAGCCTCCATGCCTGGCCTTTTACACAGATGCTAGAGATCAAACTCAGGTCATCATGCTTGCACAGTGGGAGTTTTACCTTCTGAACTATCTACTTGGCTCTAATATGAACATTTTTAGGAGGAGACAAAAAGTGAGTAGATCTGTGTTTTAGATTAGTAAATTTGCTCTAAAGATGGCTTAGAATAGGGTGGAGAGATTATCATGGAGCTAATACCATAATTTAATAAAATGAAGGCCTAGTTAGAGGCAGAGACAGTGGTATTAGAAAAGGGGATTAAGAGAAAAGGTTAGGAGAAATCCAATAGAAGCAAAGGGCTCCACCACTAGTGGTATCTACTGAAGATAAGACCAATTAGATCTTGTGGTGTGAGATTCAAGGAATTTTTCACAGGGGCAACGGTGCCAAGATACAGGTCAACCTCACACAGACTAAACGGTCCTCTGGTAAGACCTCAGCAGGGACAGAGGGTGACCCAGAGCATGGGAAGGTGGCGACAGGCTGTCATGCAGAACATGAGAGTCTCCTTCTTCCTAGTAACTACACTCCAGAGAAGCAGGTGCAGCAGGACCTGTCTAGTAAGTTCTGGCATGCTGGCTACTGCTGACTGGTTATAAACAGTTACATTCCCACGGGGCACAGAATGGAGGCACCTGTCATTTACATCTTACCATGTAACCTCAGTTAGATAATACACAAAATAACTCAACTCCAACCAGCCTGCCTTCCTAAAAAGAAAAAAAAGAACAAAGTCTGAAAGAAAAATCAAAGAGGCAACTAGATTTAAGAATGAGTAATGGCACCAGGTGTTGTGGCTCATGCCTTTAATCCCAGCACTCAGGACACAGAGGCAGGTGGACCTGAGGTCCAGGCCAGCCTGGTCTACAGAGTGAGTTCCAGGACAGCAAGGGCTCCATAGAGAAACCATATCTCAAAAAAACTAACGGACAGAGATTTAAAATAATGGGTAATGGATCCAGGAAGTCAGATTTCCTCTCTTCTAGAAATGCTGTTAAGTTTCCAAGCAACTGCACCGCACCTGATATTTCACCTGAAGTGAGTTACTAGAGGGACTTTGCAAAAGACAAGCAAGGACAGTGTGAGGTGAAGGAAGAGCAGCTGTGGTACCTGGCCTGGAGAGCCTGCCTGCACTGCCGCCTTTACTGCCAATGCTGTCACCTCGGGTGAGGATGGAGATTCCACTGAAGCTGCTGGCTTTGGTGACAGGCGGTCGCATACTGCGAACAGAGCCATCTGAGTCTGTGCTGCTCCAAGGCCGTGGCTCCAGAGATTTGAGTTCGCTGTCTGTGCTGCTCTGTCGGCTGCTGGAGGTGCGGCTCAGCCCTTCACGGTTTCCCCTGCAGAAACCACAGTGGTCAGAGGACCTCCCCCCCACCTCCCCCAGCCCTCTAATTCAGCAGAAAGGCCAGGAGAAAGAGAGTTCCTTTTTTATTCTCTCACTAAATAAAGAAGAGGGGGAAGGGTGTGGACACTGACTTCTTGTTATTTGGCTGGCCAACTGAGATCTGATGGGAGCAGACAGAACAAGGTCCAGTACAAAGAGCACAGAGGCAAGTCTGAAAGACAGCGCACTGGCAGCTAGTTCAACACAGTGCGACATCCAAGGCAAATAGGAAGCAACATATACCGTACTAAGACTGACCGTGGCCTCCCTTCCGCACCCTGCAGGGATCTCACACATGCAGGAAATGAAGGGCAACATAAGGGTAGCAGCAACTTCTGGGACTTCTTACAACAAGAGGACTCCGAGAAGTTACTGTTGGTAGGAAGTGGGAGTAGCCGGTGACATGAGTAAGTCCCACAGATCTTCCAGACAGCATGCATCTAAGCCAGCGGAGGCACTACTTATGGTATCTTTCCAGGGCTTGGGAGATGACAGTGAACATTCTGACTGTCTTGGTATCAGAGAACAAGAGATGCCACAGTTGCTAAGGACCAATGTCAGGAATATCAAAGATACGCCTGGGACTTGGTAGAAAGGGACAGGGGTTTGACTGTACTTAACTTATCTCACAGCCTTGGGCAAGGCACAAAACTACTGAGAGAGGGATTCTTCTGTTCCTGTTTGCTATAAAATGTCAGGCTTATCCTGACATTAAAAGCACTGTCTGCACAGGGTGTTGACTGTGTATGCCTTTAATCCTTGCACTCAGAAAGCCGAGGCAGGTGGCTGAGGATACTCTGGTCTATAGAGCAGGTTCCAGGACAGCCAGGGTTATACACAGAAACCCTGTCTCAAAAAAAAAAAAAAAAAAAAAAATGCCTGTGGTTAAAAATAGCAGTATGCCTCAAAATAACCACCGCTGATCTGAAAACTTTGCCTGGTCTTTAAAAAAAGAGGTGTAGTTAGGCATTGGTTGTATAAATGACTGTCTATCACCTATGATGTGCCTGGTGTTCACAAAGCCCAAAGAGGGTAACATCTCCTGGAACTGTAGTTAAGGATGGTCATATGCAGCCACTGGGGTGCTGGGAACTGAATCCAGGTCCTCTGCCGGAGCAACCAGTGCTCTTAACTGCTGAGTCATCTCTCCAGCCCCTAGAGATTTAGTTTTTGATTACATGTACCTGTGTCTCTGTGTGTGAATGCCACAAGTGTGCAGATGCCAAAGGAAAACAGAAGAGAGGATCCCGTGGAGTACAAAGTTGTCAGCCAACATGTGTGGGTGCTGGGATTCAAATTTTGTTGTTCTTGTGAGTTGTGTAGGGAGTTTTGTGTTTCCATGTGTGTATTTTTCTTGATCAGGTTCTAGTATGTTGAAAATGTTTTCATTACTACATGAGTATATTTATGTTGTGTGTAGGTCAGAGGACAACTTGCAGGTGTGCTTGTTTCTCTCCTACCATGTGACTCCTGGGATCAAACTCAGGTCTCGGGCTTGGTGGCTGGTGTCTTTACTCACTGATCCTCCCACCGGCCTTCCACCTTTATTTCTGAGACACTGGCCCTCACCAAAACTGGGTAAGTAATCAATGCAATTAGACTTCTGGCCAATAAGCTCTATGGATACTCTGCCTTTGTCTCTAGCCCTTCTCCCAGAACAGGGATACAGCTGTGTTGCCATGGCCAGTTCTTCTAAAGGTGTTGGGAATCTACAGTCAGGTCTCCATGACTGCACAGACACTGTCTCCTTAGCCTCTCCTCTGCTTTTCTTACTAAAAGCAGCTACTTCCTTCACTGTAGTTTCATCCCAACATCTACCTGAGGGAACTACATGACAACAATCACTAAGATTTTGGTATATATATTGGTGAGTAACTTGGCAAAATCACAGTGGTGTGGATTCCCTTCTTTTTATCATTATCCCATCAAAACTAAATAGAAAATGCTACCCCAATCACTTTAACTCCAAAGGCCCTTTGTTGGGTTATTTTGAGAGAGTGAGCTAGCTTCCTTCCTCCCCTGTTCCCTCTCTTCCCTCAGACAGAATCCCATCACTCTGTGCTGCCCATCCTGGAACTCGGTCTGAAGACCCACCCGCCTCTGCCTCCCTCTGCTGTGCAGGGACTGCGGACGAGAGCCATGGCTGGCAGTCACTTTCCTGGTTTGTACTGACCATGCCACAGAGAGCTAACACCACACTGGCACAGCGATGAGGAATATGCCAGTTCTTCTTTGCTACCCTGAATACACGGGATCTCACGCTTCTCTACATGGAGCTAGAATAAGGGACTGTACCACAGTCCTGCTTCTCTAAAACTTAACCTTTATTCTCCAGATGCCAAGTGCAAAGGAAACAAACATAAATCAGACACTGTTCAAAACAGAAGCAGGATTGTAGCAAGAGCCAACAGCTCTGTCTAAGCCAGGATATTGAAGACTCAACAATATGTGTATGTAGGTTACTGGCAGTGCCAATGGATGAAGCTGTTCATTAAACACTAGAGCATAGAGTCTGTTGGTCTTCTCAACTAAAACATTGCATGCATCAGGATCGCCTGTCATTTACTTGTTCTTGGTACCTGAGGCAGATGGAGAATGAGGCATCTTTGAACTAAGTGCCTTAGGAACTAGTTAAGAAATAGTGCTTCTGGACCTGCCAGTTCTCCAAGCAGTAATGGTCAAATGCTCAAAAATGGATTATCTGATGATTTAATACATTATTCTCTTGACAGAGAACCCAGAAAAAAAACATATCAGTTTCTTTCTCTATAAATAATCATATCACCAAATATATGGTAATTTAGGAAAGCTACTTAAATTCCATTCTGAGGAATGATTGGGTTGGGTAAGGAAAAAGAACACACCCTTACCTCATGTGTTTGAAAACCAGAGCTACTGTAGGCTAACTTAGCACTGGTTTCTGCTGCTGTTTCAAGATGGGGCACATGTAGTCCAATGGGTCCCAAGCCAGGCATGCAGCCAAGGACCCTCCTGTGTCTACTTCCTTAGTGCCGGGACTTGGTGTGTGACTCTAGACTCTGTTCTTGTGGTATGAAGATCAAATCCAGGGCTTCACACATGTTAGGCAAGAAGAATACTATCAACTGGGCTTTACCCCACCTTTCTGATTTAGTTCTAAAGTAGATTTAATTTAGTTTCTTATAGGAGAACATCCAGTTTGTCGGGTCTGAGAAATGGTGGGTTGTACAGAGGCACCTGATAAAGAGCACTAGGCTTCTCTGTGGATTCCAAAGAACTGGGGGGTGCCAGAGTTAGTGTCAGTGTAGATGTTAAAATTTGGTATGTTATACATTTTCAAAAACATGAAACAAACAGAAATGTATGAGGCATTTTACTAGTAAGATTCTGGACTATGATCCAAAACAGGGTAGGCAGTCAGTCCAGGATCTGCATTTAAATTACATTTTTTTTCTTTCTTGAGACAGGGCATTATGCAGCTCAAGCTTGCCTCAAAGTACCTAAGCAGATAAAGATGGTCTTGAACGTCTGGTCCCCTCCTCCCGAGTGCTGAGATTCCAGGCGTGTACACTATCCCCACTTCCTGTGCTACTCCTGAACCCAGGTCCTTGGTACACTAAGTATTCCACCAGCTCGACCACATCACCAGCTCCTAACGCAGGTTTTAAAAAAATGCTCTTGTTCTTAAATCTGAGTTTTCTTTTAATTTATTCATCTGATTATGTGAGACAGCCCTGGCTGTCTGAGAACTTGTTATGTAGACCATGTTGGCCTTGAACTCACAAAGATCTTCATAACTCTACCTCTGTCCTTTGGGATCAAAGGTGTGCATCACCATACCCAGTTGTTTATTTTTAAAAACTTTTATTTTGAATAATGAGTATATGTGAGTGTCAGTAGGAGGCTATGTGCATGCAATGTGCCCAGAAGAGGGTGTACGATTCCAGGAAGCTATAATTATAGGCAGTTGTGAACTTCCTAACGTGAGTGCTGAGAACTGAACTCAGGGTCCTCTGCAAGATCAGTATGTGCTCTTAATTGCTGAGACATTGTTCTAGTCCCACTTTTATTTTTAATTGTTAATCATTTCCTATATTTGTGTGTGTGAAGGTCAGAGGACAATTCCCAGAAGCTTGTTCTCTCCTCCCATCACGTAACTCCTGGGTCTGAGCTCAGGTCACCAGGGTTGCTGACAGCTGTATTCACCTGCTGAGCCATCCCACTGGTCTTCACCCAGGTCTTTAATCAAAACACAGTTTGATTTTTCAGGCTTGAAAAAAAGATTTGTAGAGGTGAGGGCTGCACCTGCTCACCCGATTCTCCAAGCTATTATCTGCACAGTTTGCTGTAGCCTGATGCTCACAGGAAAGCATCAGTCTGAGCAGTGAATTTGAATTAGGCTTCAAATAGAACACATGTTTGAGAGGAAGAAGGGCTGTTTGTAAAGATCTGGTGTGGGACAATAAAGAGAACACTGGACAAAATCAGCCTCAGTCTTGCTGCTTACAGCCACGTAAACTAGGGCTCCCTATTCCATCTCTAGCATCTGTTTCTTCCAAGAAAGTTGAACCAGGTAAGATACTTCAGCAACTATAAGGCACTGTTCTCCAAAACAATTATGACTACAAAATTTCATTTTTTAAAATGTGAAAATTTTTGTTTGATACATCAACAATGCAAAGCTCACTCAGCCTCTGGTTTTCAGATGGACTTCAAGGTGGCACTGTCTAGAGTTTAGAGGGGATGGAGATAAGGCTCACTGGTTAAGAACACTGGATGCTCTCCCAGAAGACCTCGGTTTGATTCCTAGGACTGCCATGGCAGCTCACAACTGTCTGTAACTTCTTTCAGGGACTCCAACACCCTCCTCTAGCCTCTATGGGCACTGTGTATGTGGTACATACACATAAAATAAATCTTTAAAAATTTCAGAAAAATGTAAATTTCTCTATCCTTCCCAAAAGTGGGAAATGTCAGTGTCTCTTTCTCCCTTTTAAGATTTATTTTTACTGATATGTATGTGTGCATCTTTGTGTGGAGTAGGCAGACATGAATCAAAGTAGAATGCTAGTGTTCGCAGAGCCAGAGGGCCCCTCCCTGTGAGTCACCTGATGTGAGTGCTGGGAAGAAACTCAGGTCTCTGTAGAACAGTGCACACTGGTGACCACTGAACAGCTCAGCTTCAGGAAGGGCACTAGGAGAGGACACTTATCAGAAGTGAGACCTATATGCTGAGTCTTCTATCGTAATGAGGATTTAAAAAAAAATGGACAAGACTCTCAGGCTCTCTACATCCTGAAGTTTTTCTGTTGCCAAGTTAGGAAGAATGAGTTGGTACCAGCATAGGGTATTTCTCTCACCCCAACTTACATTATCCCTTAGGATAAGACTGAGAGTTCAAAACGAAAAGATCTTATTATGTTTGTTTTGTGAAAAAAGTAAGAGTATTAGTATTGGGTACTGGAGAAGTTAGTACAGCAAGGAACAGCAGCTCTCCTCAAAATGAAGGGTAAGGAACAGACAGTAAGTCGATACAGGACATGCCCTACGTCCTTTCTAGTGCACATCTACCCTCTCTGAGGTTGGTGTCTTAGATATTACACTGTCTCTCACACACAGAGCTATTCGCATATGTATTTATATATGTGCGGGTATCATCAGTCCCTGTTCTAGACTCAGATGTCAGCTGTCCACACCTTCCCACAGAGTAAGCAAAGGCCGTCAGCAGAGCCCATCCTTTACCTCACAACAGGCGCATGTGTGGACCTCTTCAAAGTGCCGCCCTCAGCCCATCTGTGTATGCACGGGGGGCACCCGCCTCTTACACATCTACTCAGGGCTCAGTGACAGTGGCAACAATAAAGTCACTGAGGTAGAGCCTTTTGTTCCCCCCAAAGGAAAAAAGAATCCAGTATTGCAAATCTCACACATTTCATTATTTCACAAGCAGCCATGCATGGAGCAAACTCACTCCACTGAAAAGATTACAGCAAAACAAAATTAAAAATAAAAAGGAGAGATATAGATCACACACAGGTACCTAAAAATCTGCCTTCTCTTGTGAGAACTAGAAGAAAAGGCTTCTTTGGAGAGTCTGTTGGTTAATATCAAAAACAAAACAAAACAAGAATTGTATCATTACAGGATTTTATTAACCTCACTGAGAAAGCTGAGTGAAAGGCAGAGAGCATGCTGAGTGGTACTAACCTGATGTCATTTAGATATCCATTCTGGCCAGTCTAGGTAGGGGAGAAAATGGAAAAATAACTCATAAGAAAATAATAAGGCACAACAGAAAAGGATGTCCACGATGCTATGAATACCCACATTCTCCAAACCGAAGCTCTCACCCATCAGCAGGGAGAGGGAGCCTGGCTAGGGAACCCACCGACTTACCCCAGACTAGCCTCTCAGCTTTCGTGTGAAACCGTTTGGCAGTGTTAGCCTTTCCACACTTTACCATGAAGGTGGGTAAGGGAGAAGCATTCGAGGAGGCACAGGAAAGCTGCGAGCCTGGCTAGCCCTCCCTCCTTGTTAGCTCTCCACTCATTGCTCTAGCAGTGAGTGAGTGTGGTGACTGACATACTTTGTCTTAAGCATGTCCAAAGGGAGAAGACGTGCAAAGGAAACTTCATGTTTTTAGAAATTAACAACCTCAGTGGCTGCTTCTCTTTCTGCCCTTTCCATTTGCCCAAATGAAAGGTGCTGTGCCTTGAGCCCCATTATGGGTTCGATGTTGGGGAAGCAGATACTTTTTAGAGCCTTAAAACACCGAGGACACTAAGGTCTGAGACAGTTCCACCAGGATCGTTTCTGACAAAGCCACTGAGCTGAGTGAAGCTCCACTGTGGTGGAGCCCAGACCACAGAAAGGCCGAGGATGGGCGTCCAGCTGTCAAGCACAGCAGTTCTGCACAGGGCAGCTTTCCCAGGCAGCTCAGGCTCTAGAGAAGGCTGCAGCAGCAGCATTTCCATCCGAACACCCTTCTTGGCACTTCCCGCTCTTCTGAGCCTGTCCTTGTCCTCACTCTACCCCTCCTCATCCCCTCTGACTGGGCAGGCTCCTCTCCACATGGACTCTTTGGATGATGGTGGGCTTTGGCCATTTCTCATCTAGATCTTCTGAAATTCCCGAGGCCTCTACTACAAGAGCTAGGAAATACTGAAATGAAAGTGATAAATCCACAAGGATTTAATAAAGAATACATGTATTAGTAGAGGCTTGAGAGACTAGAAACCAGGAAGAAAAAGGAGAGAAGCGCTAACTTTGCCTTTACTATGGCTGTAGGTAGCCATGTTCCATTACGGCTGAAAACTAGCTCTGATGTCCTGTAATAAGCCATCTGTGCTTTCAGATAACTTGACACGGTGAGGCAGTCATTTCCCATGTGCCAGTGAAGCAGAGGAGGACACAGACAGTCAGGTAGGCTGTCATTGCTGGGACGACCTAGTTTAAGAGCCCAGAGCAGAGCAAGCTATCAAGAGGCAGCTTCCATCAGGCTGTCAGCATGGACTCTGGGCCCAGACTGTCCACACAAACACCAGCACTCTGGCTAACTGGCAATGTTATAATAGGTTGTTACAAATCTCTCTGTGTCTTAGATTCTCACTTATAAAGTGAGAAAAATAATTAAAATGACTTCACAGACCTGTTGTGAAGATGACATAAGTTAACCTACAAGAAATGCCCAAAGGAAAGTAAGTGCTACATAAGCATTTCTATTCACAGGTTACGGTCATCCTGGCTGTAACCATGACATCTCTCCTCTTATCTACCCACCTGCTTTACAAGTACTATACTGAACTCTCTTGAGCAGGGATAATTTGGAAGACAGACCTTCCTGACCCACTATGGAAGTCTAATAGAAGGTAAGAAGACTGCCTCTTGAATTCTAGGCCAGAAAGCTTGATGTGCGCCATGTTCACAGGAGTTGTAAGCGCTTGGCTCTCTGCTAGACCACAAACAAACGTTTTTCTGGAGTGGAGACACTATTTTTCTGAGTGAGGTGATGATGAGAAGACACACACGTTGTCTTGTGTGCGTTTGTGTGTGATATAAAAATGGGAGGGTGTCTTGATGAATGAAGAAGAACAGAGGAAGGGAAGGAGAACAGTGGCCATCCACATGACTTAAACCTCCTTTGTTGCTACGATATTACTCTGTCTGGGTCCACGTGTTTTGGAGGTCTGTTCATTTGTTGTTTATCTAACCTGTTCCTGAAATCCTGCTCTATAGCTCTTAGACCTATCAGGCAAAGGCAACTAGCTAGACACAGGGTGACAAGTGCATTTGATATGGCCCACAGATTTAAAGACAAAGTTACCTAAGCTGTTGCCCTTTGGACTACAAAGTCATTCCTGTTCTAGGAGCAAGGTAAGAAATAGGAAAAGAAGGTTTCCCCATCCCAGTAGTGAGTGCAGGGAATTGGGGGTGCCCTTTGTGCATAGGGACTATGGGATCTGTAGATGATGCCAGAGCAGCGCTTTAATAAAGCATCAATATGTCCTAAAAACAAACTGGCCAAACAAGATGTGTGTTGAGCCTGCACAGATGCTGAGTCTTCTACTGAGAAGCAAAGATGTGTAGAACAAACAGCAGGAGTCTGGAGGGGGAGGGGGAGGAGTCTGGAAGGGAGGGGAGGGACCTGGAGGGGAGGGGGGGAGGGGAGTCTGGAGGGGGAGTTGGAGGAGGCTAGGCAGGTGAGACTTAAGGCCCTTTCATCAGTTCTACCAAAACCAATTCCCTTTCCAGTCTAGTCATATTTACCAAATTCAGCCACTCCAAGTTTTGGTTCTCTTTATATAGCACAAAGCACAATATGGTTCTCAAGAAGCCACACTCAGGGTTAAAGGTCAAATCTGGGACTGACTGATGTTGGTGAAAAGAAAAAGAAACAAAAGACCCAACAACATTTACGGAGGGTTCATTCCATTCACAGTTCCAAAGATTAAGAGCTAAAAGCTATGGTCTGACAACTCTCAGAAGCTACACTTACCTCTCGGGCAAATATTCTCTCTCGGACCCTTTGATATTCCTCCTCTCTCTCTTCTATTGACTTGCTCCTCCTTCCATCCTGCAATGGAACTCTCATCTAGATCGGTGAGCAGAATTAAGCTAGTTAAGTTCTCCTCGTACTGCAAGCTCACTGCACACCAGCAAGGAAGAGAAACCAGGAAAGTTTATAGTTGCCATAAAAAAAAAAAAAAGGAAAATAAAGAAATAAAATAAAATCTCCAGTCCCTGGACAGGTTTCACTGGGTACACCTGATCATGCAGTTTGGGAGATCAGCTTTTCTGGATGGTAGAGGACTTTCCACCCTCCCCCAAACCCCAAATATCAAGATTGACAGCTATGTATAAGAATTGGGTTGATTCCCTGGAGTACTCAGGTACTGCTCAGTAAGTAAAGATCAAGAAACAGCCCTGG
Organism: Micromys minutus; assembly: GCF_963924665.1. NCBI lineage: Eukaryota > Metazoa > Chordata > Mammalia > Rodentia > Muridae > Micromys > Micromys minutus. The sequence goes on from NC_137957.1 coordinate 7,399,817, forward strand.
GAAAACAAACCACAGTGCTTTGGAGGGCACGTAAGGGGAAGAAGGAAGCTGAGAAGGGCGAAGAAGTGTTTAGCACAGCTGAGTGTAGAGGAGGTGTATAGAGCTAGCACTTAGCAGAACCTTCTTCAGTCACTAATGCCACAGCCTAGCAATCCAAGTCAAACAGGGCTTAGCAAAATCTCAGGAGTGGGGCTAAACTCAAAGACTAAGCATTTTTCTCATCTTAATTATAGCAATTGAAGGGAGCCGAGACAGAAATAGGAAGAGAACAGCGCAACATAGGAGAAAGAGAGAGCAAATGGAAAAAACAAGCAGAGAATGTGAGGCACAGTGAAAGGAGGCGTGGAAGACAGCAAGGGTGGAGGAGGGGACAGGGGACAGAGATGTTCATGTTCTCCGACAGACAGAGTGACAGACCAATAGTGATGTTGGATGGGCAAATGACCACTTCTGGCTAGCCGTCACCTAGATTCCCGCCACCGGTTTTCCTCTGGAACTGTTATTTGTGAACAATGTCCTGAGCCAGTGTAACAGAGACCCTCTATGGTGACTACAAAGGCAAGGAGCTCCAAGAGGGAACTCACTACTCAATGTCATCATGCTACACACAACTGTGACCTTAGGTCAGAGGCTCCAGATGAAGCTGAGGAAACCACTGCTCTGTCTTTACCCAGTTCTGAAGGCAGCCCAAGACTTCTGAGGTCTTAACTCTGATTAGATATTGTCCTCCCTACTCTTTGGAACCTGTATTCTCCTAATAGTTTCATCAGCTCTATTACAAGGAGACAAAAGACCCTTCAAGCAGAGTAGAAAGCATAATGGGGCATCAGTAAACTGACTTCAGGCAAGTGACTTAACATCTGGTGGACTCAGTATTCTTATGTGTAAAGTGGGGTTAATAACCCATTTACACTGGGCTGTGAGAAGGATTAAAAGAGATAACATATATATGTTTAAAGCAAAGCTCAGCCAAGAAAAACAATAAAATGACCATACCATGCTTGTTACTAACTCCACAGCCACAAAGCACAGAGAATCTACCTTAGAGGGGCCAAGCCTGAAGCTGTGAGACAAAAAGCCCACAGTGGGAGCAGAGCACCTTCCATTGAAATGCACCTGAGGACTTCCTGCTCATGACAGGGGCTTTGGGAAAATGTAGAGAAGGGCATCAGGATGGAAAGGCTTTCTCTTGTTTTACAAAAATTTGTCTTTTTGTAGTTTTCTTTGCTTTCAATCAGACCCAGCGTGTTTGTCCACATTAGATAATGGTGTCTTTCTTAAAAGGACTCCCTTTCACATTCAAGTTGGTCACAAGACCATATAGTATTTCAAGAAACCTAAGTATGACCGTACAAGAGTGGTATTATATAGTTACTACTCCTCACCAAGACTAATATTGGTGGTTCTACCCAACCATTCTCTTTGAATCTAATCCCCTCTGGCAGCCAAGCAGATGCAGAATAAGTCTAAACTCTATTTAGCTAAGAAAACTGATCCTCAATCATTTGCTACCTAAAGGGACAGTGGACAGAACAGCAGCCAGCCCCACCATAAATGAAGGGATAGGACAGTTTAATGTTTACTGCTAGTTGCACCAGAGCAGATCAAAAGGAACCTGAGTTCCCAGCACTGAAAGTCAGATTAGCTCACTGTGGTGGCAGGAGTTGGGAGAGATTAAGTCGTTTACCAAAGGGGATCAGAGACACACCTGTATAACTGTCACTTTAAGATTAGCCCTCAGCAAGAGTAAGAGTAGAAATGGGATAAAGTCACTTTTGCCTATTTTGGTAGCTCCCAATGTAAGTTATGTGAGTCGGGGGAGGGTGGGCAGGGGGAGGTGACACTGAAGTCAGTTAGCTCAAGGTTGACACAGGGAGGGACCGTGTTTGTCCAAAATGAAATGTAGTTACAAGTTAGAGGCAAACCTAAAGAACTGTAGGCCAAATGAGACCTCAGCACCAAGTCTCTCTGGGGCTCCGAGCATGGTGTCTGGCTCAACAACTGTAGCCAATCACCACTGTTAAGCCCCAACCAAGTCAAGATAACAGCTCTATGTATTTTTCCATTCTAAGATATTTTCAATTTCTTCTACCCCCAAACCCTCCTCTCTCCCCAGCATCTCTCTTTATAGCCCACCCTTTGTACCCCTCCTCCATTCTTTACCTGGTTATCATCGCGGTCCATACTGGCGTCATCTCTCTTGAGAATAAATCTCTGTTGAAATTCTGTGTTCTTCTCATCTTTTATATGTTCTGAGAACCTCTGTTCAGGGCTGAGATTTGGAAAGAAATGTGAAAGGGGAGGAAAAAGAGACTTTTTATTAGGGAGAAAAACTTCTATGCACACTTCTCCTAAATTCCACATCGTTACTCAAGAGAATTTCTGGTGTTAGGAATCCACAAAGTCACATGAAGGTTCAAGTGAAACCTCTGTGTCTGACCCGTCCTCCTTCTTGAGATAGCAGCTCTGTAGTCTGGCACTAAGACCACAGGTGCACACCACTACATGATGCCTGTTCTCAGTGTGACCCTCTTCATTCAAAGTTGTGTCTGGCCTATGCAAGGTGAACAGAAGCTAGGGCCAGTCTACATGAAGCCCCACTATCTCTAATCAGAATCTATCTCGAAGACCTCAAAGGAAGTAGGAACTGATGAGATGCCCTCCTCCCTCCCCCAGATTCTCCTTACATCCTCGTGCTGCTGGTTTTGTTGATGATGACAGCTTTCCCCGTTTGATCAACATTGTGGTCCATCCCAAAGTAGGCAGCTACCCGGTGTAATAGCATCCGGTGATACGAGGTCATCTGAGGGAACTTCTTGAACTGGTTACTAAAGAGATACCAGGGTAAAAAGTAAAAGACAGCAACAATAGAAGCCAAGTAATTTTTCTTAAGTGTCTAATGGGGGAAAAAATTAGGAGGATAAGATACAAAAAAATTCTATGAGAATAAAATAAGTTTCTCTCAGTATTTTGTAGATTAATTTGTTACAGCCCCAGTGAGTGATGTTACTTAAGGCCTCGCTCCCACCCATCTGAATGGTGTCTGTTAAAGGAAAATGGGGGAAGCAGAGTGTTATCTGGGGCAATACCTAGCTGCTAAAAAACAATATAAATCCTCGTTGGCTCACGTTGAATATTTCCAGACTGTTCCTTTCTCCCCAGTCCTTCTTTTTAAAGAATTATTTATTTATTTAATGAATATGAGTACACTATAGCCATCTGCAGACACACAGGAGAGGGTATCAGATCTCATCACAGACGGTTGTGAGCCACCATGTGGCTGCTGAGAATTGAACTCAGGTGGAAGAATAGTCAGTGCTCTTAACTGAGCCATCTCTCCAACCCCTCTCCCAAATTCTTTTACCCAGGAAGTAATCACTTCAAAGTTCTTCCTTTGAGGAAAGACTAATGCCAAGGCTGCCCCCCTTCCTTCCCAGTGTCCCCCCCATCTCTCAAGTGCATTTCATCAGAGTGACCTACTTGTTGTCACTGATGAAGTCCAGAATCTCTTGCTCTAACTTTAGCAGCATCATTCTGTCCCTGTTTAAACAAAATTAAAACAAAACACAGCCCTCCCATAGACATTAAAAGCAGGACTGAAAACCAACTTGTTCATCTCAAAAACTGAGGGATGTATCCAAACTCTAATCAATAATGGACATAATAATGCACACGCCAAGGAACCTCCGTAGACTGTCCTATGGTATTCTGAAAAAGAACACCAAGTCAAGTGCATATTTTATAGATCATTCCTAATGTCCTCTGAGTGTTAGCAGCAGATTCATGTAAACACGTACTCTGTAAGTCTTGACACTGCACTTTCCCACCCAGGGCTCAGAGGCTCTAAAGCAGCTATGGCTGTTCCTGTGGATTGTAGGCAGTGGGTGCAGGCTCTTGATTCTCAATCATCATTCTCTTCTTTTACAACATTTTCTCAGCTCTTCAAAGTACATAACTCTCAGTGTCACAATATCCCAAATACTTCAAACATAAAAACAATGCTCTAGAAGAATTAAGCAGCAGTGGGCATTCTATATTCTAATAATAGAGAAGTGCTGGACAGCCGTCTGGCTTCAGAGCCCCTCCCACTGCTCCCCTTTCCCCTCACAGAGATCATGTTATTACCTTGGGTTCTTTTTCAGTGTATTGACAAGAAATTCATGTAGATCTATTCCAGTGGAGTCGGTATATTCTTGGCTGGAGTCTAGAGCCACCACAACAAAAGAAATGTAAAAGAAATGAAACTGTTTTTATACTATCTCATTTTAAACAAAAGGCAACGTCTACACAGACATCATGCTAATAGGACACTAGAACTACACTAAAGGCTTCAGCACAGAAGCCTGAATGGCATCTGCCGCCAGCTCTGTCAGGTTCCTGTGAGGGCTGGGCTGTGGTAAAGCACTGGTCTCGCACACGCTCGGTCCGAGGTTCAATTCCAAGGACTGCTAAAGACAAAAGGGAGTCATGAGCTGAGGACACAGCTGGGTGGACACGTGTAGACGCCAAGCACCCACAGCAGAGCTGAGCCGATGCTGGGGACCCACTGCCCAGCAAGTTTGGCTGAGTCAGCTCTAGGCTCAGTGTAGACACTCTATTCAAAATAAGGTGGAGAGGCTGGTTAGCTGCTCAGAAGTGAAGGTGCTGGTGCCACAGCTGGTGACCTGAACTTGATTCCCAAAACTTATTCAGTGGAAGAAAAGAACTAACTCCTAAAAGGTGTCCCTGACCTCTAAACAGATATCACACAAACAGTAAGCAAACAAACACACACAGAAATATGTGTTAAAAAAATAAGGTAGAGGGCAAGAGAAGGACACCTGACTTCAACCTCTGTCCTCCACACACGTGAACACACACTGCAGCAACAGAAGGATGACTATTTGGGCTACAGTACTGTGTCAATATTACACTAAAATACTATTTCACATTAGTAAGTATCTACTGAATGTCCTGATGAAAACAAAGCAGGCTTCATTTTACAAATGAAAACAGGTAAGGGCAATCACACTTGAATTTTCTAAAGTCTCAGGAAATTTGTCCAGCTTTATTTTTTAATCTCAAATTGCTTTGTCGATACAATTAAAATGTTTAGTGTATGTGTGGTATGTGATGTGTGTGTATGTATGGTGTGTGTGTGTGTGTGTGTGTGGTGTAGATCCACAACCCTGGCACAGGAGGGCAGAGCACAGCTGTGTAGAGTCACTTTTTTCCTTATATCTTCGTGTGGATTCCAGGGACTGAATTCAGGTCGTTAGGCTTGCATTGCAAACATTTTTATCCACACAACTATTTTGCTGCACCTCAAATATAATAATTTTTATAGATTGTGTCTTTGACGCCAGATTCTAACAAAAGTGGATCTGTATTCTAAAGCATAACATAGCAGGGCAGGTGCTGGTCAGATGGTAGAGGGTTTAGCGAACACAAATGAAGCTGGGATTGATCCTAGCACCAATAAATTGGCATGGTAAGCCCAGTTCTCAGGAGATGGAGGTAGAAGGAGGGTCAAGGCCAAAGTATGCGAACCCTGCTTGAAGATAAAGAAATACGTAAGTGGATCACCGTTGGCACCCCCAATGGAAGATACGCTACCACCATCAATCCTGGAGCATAAACGTCAGGACATTGACTACACTGCCTTGTCTAGGTAGTGTCAATGTTGACAGAGTACCTCTCTGTGGTATGTAAGGTCTTGAGGCAAGAGTGGTTAAAGAAGAAAAAAAAAGTACGTAATACAGTTAATGACTCCCCCAAGTAACCAAGGCAGCAGGAAACACTGAACTGCAGTGGACGCAGAGTGTTAAGACAGAAAGAAAGAATACTGTGGTTTTTACTCCTAGCTGTTCCAAAGGCTGAAGCAGGAAAATTCAAGGCACGTCTGGACTACAATCTAAGCTCAAAAGACAGCCTGGAAAACTTGGTGAGATTATGCCTCAACATTTAAAGTAAAAGATGGGTAGAGACATAGCTTAGTGGTAGAGTGCTTGCTTGCCTAACAAGTGCAAGGGCTGGGTTCAATCCCTAGTGGGAGAGTGAGCTGTGGGTGCAGCTCAGTTGGTAGAGGGTCCAGTAAAAGCAGGCACAGTGGCACACCCTGTAATCCTTGGACTCAGGAGGGAGAAGAAGGGAAATCATAAGTTCAAGTCATCTTCAGTTACATAGTAAGTAATAGGCCAAGCAGCCCACATGAGACCCTGCCTCAAAATCTAAGAGAGAAGGATCTGGAGGGTTGGCTTAGCAGTTAAAAGCACTGACTGCTCTTCCAGAGGTTCTAGGTTTGATTCCCAGCAACCACATGGTGGCCCTTTACTGTCTGTAACTCCAGTCCCTGGAGAACTGGCACCCTCTTCTGGTACATGTACATGGTACACAAATGCACATAATATAAAGATAAATCCTGAAAAGAAAATGAGAGCTGGCAGAGGTGGCGCACGCCTTTAATCCAGCACCGGGAGGCAGAGGCAGAAAGGTATCTAGGAGTTCAAGGCCAACCTGGTCTACATAGTAAATTCCAGGTCAGCAAAAGGCTAGTCTCTCAAAAATATGTAAAAAAAATAAAAATAAATAAAACACCTTCCCCCTTAAAAAATAAGGGAGGGGAGACAGACAGACAGCATACTGTGACATTGGGCTAAGTGGGATGAAAGGACAGCCCTTACCTCTGGATAGCATCTTCCTTGGGACCTTTTCTTTGCTTTTGTCCTTGTCTTCCTTTTCAGAGACATCTTTTGTGGACTTTTCTTCCTCCTTGTCAGAGGGGCAGCTGATGTGCAGTTGAATTATATCCTTAAAGAAAGTTAAGAAGTATAAAGTGGAGAAAAGGGCTCCGCTCCATTGAGAGCACTTGCTGCTCTGACAGAGAGCCTGCATTCACTTCTCAGATCCTCATGGCAGCTCACAGCCATCTGCAACTCGGCTTTCAGGGGATCCGACGACCTCTTCTGAGGTCTGCAGGCACCAGGCAAAATGGTCACACACATAAAATAAATCTTTTAAAAACCAAACTTTCTGTGTTTCCCTCAAAATCCAATTAGCAAATCTTGGGAGGAAAGATTTATCTTTTCTTCATTTTTTAATGTGTGTGTGTGTGTGTGTGTGTGTGTGTGTGTGTGTGTGTGTGTGTGCATGCGCAAATGCATGCGTCTCTATGTTTGTGTCAGTAAACTTGTGAAGGTCAGAGAACCTTGCTTGAGATAGGGTTTCCTGTATGTAGTGTGTCCCAGGCCAGTTAGCCTTTACCCTGTTGAGATTCTTGTCTTTGCCTCTTACCTTCCTGTAGGAGCACATATGGTAGGCATATGAACTCAGGTCCTTATACTGACAGAACAAGGCTTTATCCACTGTGCTGTAAAAATGGCCACTACCTGCTCATGGCTTTGACTGTTTAGTCACCAGGGAGTGGCACTATTAGAAAGGATGAGAAGATGTGGCCTTGTTGGAGGAAGTCTGCCACTAGGGATGGGCTCTAAGGTTTCAGAAGCCCAAGCCAGGCCCAGCGGCTCACCTCCTGCTGCCCGTGGATCTGGATGTAGCACTCACAGCTAACATGTCTGCATGCCACCGTGCATGCATACCGCAGTGCTTCCTGCCATGGCGACAATGGACTAACTCTCTGACCTGCGAGACAGCCCCAGTTAAATGCTCTGCTTTGTAAGAGTTGCTGTGCTCCTGGTGTCTCATCACAGCAACTGAACACTGACTAAGACACCCACAGGATCACCTCCCCTGCCCCACCTTTATCTTACAGAAGAAGAAGCGTGTCTATTGTTAATTACTTTGCTTTTTTGTTCCACTAACAGCAGAGGGCAACCTTCTCCTGTCAGAATTCGCAGCTGAAGCTGCTCTGGCTAGCCCAGTAAGAATGGGATGGGAAGGGTGTGTCAGGAAGGGTGTGTTCAGCCTCAGGTCCTCTGCCACGTGAGCAAGACATGAAGACTCGAAATCCTCCTCGATGTCTTGTAGATTACCACTAGAGCCTTTTTCTTTGTTTCTTTTTTAAAAAAATTTTTTAAATTTATTGTATGTGAGTATACTGTTGCTCTCTTCAGACACACCAGAAGAGGGCTCTGGACCCCACTACAGATGGTTGTGAGTCACCATGTGGTTTCTGGGATTTAAACTCAGGACCTCTGGAAGAACAATGTTCTTAACCTCTGAGCCATCTCTCCAGCCCCATGCTTCATTCTTTTTCAATGATTTATTTATTCTTATTTTAAGTGCATTCTTATTTTTGTGTTTAGCCTGTGTGTATGTCTGTGTGAGGGTGTCAGATCCTCTGGAAATGGAGTTACAGATAGTTGTGAGCTCTGGAAAAGCAGCTAGTGCTCCTAATCCCTGAGCTATCTCTCCAGCCCCCAGGACCTCTTCTTTAAGGTACCTTTCCATGTAAGTCTCAGTGACCCAGGTCTGTAATTCTATCACTTGAGACATAGAGGCTGGAGGATAAGAAGTTCAAGCCATCTTTAGCTACATGTGGAGTTTGAGGCTAATTTGAGATACATAAGCCCATGTCTCAGAACAAAATGACACTTTGTTTCTTGATTTCGAGGTCCAGTGTCCATGCTGGGGTTGCTACCATGCTTTACCCAACAACTGTCATGCTCAGAATAAATAACCCATGTCATGTTTACTCAAGCTTGTAAAAGACCTACCTGGGTGTCTAATGGCCCATCGATAAATGGAGTAGAGGATTCCTCACATACTGCCAGACTGCGTACCAACTTGAGCTTAGAATTAGACTGAAAAAAAAAAAAAAAACCAAAATGGCACAAACATCAAAAAATATACCTTCTATATGCATGTGTGCATGTGTACACACACTGTTAGTTGCAATTTTATCAAGTAGTGTTGTTGTTCTTTGCTTTGTTTTTTCCCATTTTTATATTGAAACAGTGCCTAGCCTTGTGGCTCTGGCTGCCCTGGAACTCACGATGTAGACCAAGTTGGCACAGGGAGAATTTGGTGAATATTATTACTCATACAAACAGCCATTCTAGAGAAGCTCTGAGTGAGCAGAGAAAGCAGCAGTTCAGTATGAATGATACCAAACACTCTTAGGCTCCCCGGAGTCCTGTCAGGTGTCACTTCAGATACAGACTACCTGAATGGGAGAGAACAAGCCAGACTTTGCAGTGGGAAATGTGTGTGCACATGCATGTGACCACATTCACACTGTGTGTGATGTATCCCCGAGACTGAGATACCAACAGCAGAAGAAAGCTTTACTTCTGTTTAAGCTGAACAAAGCAGGTTCCACTGACACACACTTCTAACTGCAGAATGGATAACGTCAGAGTGAGTGACGGGGGAAGAACACCCACCTTGGCTCTTTTCCTGGCATGGCCATGACTGGATGTCCGTCTCTGTTAAGAGGATTAAAAAAAGATACAGATAATCAATACTTACAAGCAATGCATGTTAACGACAGCACACTATCATCAACTGGTTTTAATGCTGCCACATGAAGTCAGTAACCTGTGGTGTTGCCTGATTCCAACTCCAGCAGCTGTCACACAGAACAGATCCTGTACTATCTACTGTCAGAGCACCATCCATCATAAAGAGTCAGGAGACAACAATTTTCCTAGGTTATTATACTGATAAAAGCTTTAGACAAATCATGGGATCCTCTCCTGACTGTATGCACTACTAAAGCATGAAGTATGTTTTCCTTAAAAGCTTGCTCAAAGAGGTCTATTTAATCTATAACGAAATGAAATATGATTTCTCCATGTCTCTCTCTCTCTCTCATGTATTCCAGCTGGCCTTGAACCCACTATATATATTGTGTGCGTATGTGTATACACACATGTATGTGTGTGTGTGTGTGTGTGTGTGTGTGCGCGCGCATGCATATATATAGACCTTGACCGTCTTAATCCTACAGGCATCCATTACCACATGAGGTTTATACCATGCTTGGGGATCAAACTCAGGATTATGTGCATGCCAGTCAGGCACTGGACCAAGTGAGTTCCCACTCTTCCTCCCTTCCTCATTTGTCATTGTCTCTCACTAAGTAGCCTAGGCTACCCCTGAACTTGCAACCCTCTGCATTAACCTCCCAAGCCCTGGAGTCAGAGATGTATGCAACTAATTTCAGTTATTTTTTTTTATGTGTATAGGTGTTTTACCTGCATGTTTGTGCACATGTGCCTGGTATGCATGGACATCCGAGAAGGGTATTAGAGCCCTTGGAACTAGAACTGTTGACAGCTGTGAGCAGCATGTAGGTTCTGAAAATAAAACCAGTTCCTCTGGAAAATCATCCAGTCTTCTTACCTCCAGCCTCAATAACATATTTTAATTATATTTTCCGTGCACACATGTGTGTATGTGTGTGTGTTACAAGAATGCCATGGAATGCAGTGGCAGTAAGCGGATAACTTGCAGAGTTGTCTGTGGTTTCCCACCACATGTGTTTCAGGGATCAAAATCAGGGTATCAGGCTTGGCAACAAGTACGTTTCCCCACAAGCACATTCACCTGCTGAACTGTGCCCAGAACACAGCTATCTATAGCTGCAGAAATGGGGAATCTTCCCTCCAAATGCTTCTCCCTCCACTGCCATGCTTTTGGTTGGTTTTTTAATGAGACAGAGTCTATGACTGTCCTAGAATTCATGTAGACTAGTGTAGCCTCCAACTCTGAGATCCCCCCTGCCTCTGCCTCCTGAGCAATGCTTCCCTTCTTAAACAAGATAATTCTCCTAGTTCTAAGTATCCAGTGATGGTATCATAGCTTCTCTAGATAAAAAGCAAACAGCATGGCAGACGGGGACAAGAGCTGCAGACAAATCAGAGCGGTGCGGACACGGCATCTGCCGAGGAAGAGGAAGAACCCTGGAGGCAGGATGTGGATACAAACCACTAAGCACCTGTTATGGTTTCTGAGCACACATGTGAGAAGTCAGAAGTCCAGGCTCTGAGGAAGGGGTGAGCATGTAAAAAAAAACTGAGGCTGGAGGATGGAGAGGAAGACAAGACAGAGGTAGAATATCAACATAGTTTTGGTGAGATAAGGATTTCTCTTCCCTTTGTCTTTACAAATTAAACAAACAACTTGCCACACCACAAAATGGAGAAGTGAGTGGTGGTGAGCGACTGGGGAAAAGGCAAGAAATGGCAGGAGAACTGGCTGGTTAGTGGAAAACCTGTTGCAACCAGGGGGATGGGTTGTCCAAAAACACAGAGCAGTGCTTTTTACTGCCTTTTCAAACAGGTAAGAGGTGTAGCCAGTACAAACACAGCAGGAATAACAGAGTTATCTAGAGTAGTTTCTAATCTGTCCCACAAATATCTGACCTGGTTCCTTCCTAGTCAATCAGTACAAATCTTAAAAAGTTTATCCATAGACTTCTATGCATACAAGCTTGCTACAAATACGTACACTGAAAAACTCAACTATATACACTGCTCTGAGCTTTATGGATCAACTGATTTTCAGAGATACCATTCCACAGAAAATGTACTACTTTTGGTAATTGATATATAGTGTTCCATTGTGTGGCTACATTGTGCGTGCTACAGTTTATTACCAACCCCGATAATTATATAGACCATCAGAATGTTTCTAATCTGTAAAAGTATAAACAGTGACAATGGCATTGAGTATATCTATAAATACAGTATATCTACTCCCCATAATGCAGTTTTCACAGAATAGCCAAATTCAGGTTAAAGCCTAACACGCACCAGGTACCAGGTACCAGGCAGAGAGAGAAGGCGAGCATAAAATACAGCACCAGTGGCTGGGGTTAAGGGACTAGGTCACATGATGGAGACAATGGGACCTGCTGTCAGGCAGCACAACAGACGAATCCAAAGATATACAAAGACAGAAAGCCCAATTAGGAGGCCACACTGAGCTGGTTCTGTATATGGCACCCGAACTCAGTACGTGTTACACTGATGGCTTACTCATTGTAAGAAGAATCTCAGAGCCTGCATTGTGTGTCACTACATCTCCCTATAAAAGCTGGTCTGAATAACTGACCCCCACAACCACATCACAAGGCCTCGTAAAAACACCTCCTGCCTTTCAAACTCTCCAGCTTCCACTCTGGACAGAGACGTCCTTGATGACACAAGCCAGACTGTTGGGAAGACTGCAGAAGGAAGAGAGACACAGAAGCTGAGCAGGAGCGAGGAAGATGGATTTTCATGGCTGTTCAAGAAATATCTGTATGTTAAGAGGACAGAAGGCTTCCTAAGAGATTGCTAAGGGATCCAAGGTCAATAACAGAACCAAGGACTGTAAAAGGAGAAAGATCTCCAAAAGACGGCAGCACTGACTCCAGCTGCCCTGCTCAGAACAAAAGGAGCTAAGGAAGTGGGGAAGAAGGCTTCTTCCAACACTACCTACAAATTATTTGTTTACTGTGATATGACTGCCTCATAGGAATTATAAAGCCTATAAATGTTCTTTCTTTACTGTCTATCTCTAAGAAATATACACAACAGGACTTCGGAAGATAATTGTGAACAAATAATTTGGATCTAAAAGTTCACAATTATTTTTCATGTAATCTTGATAACATATAATTAGACATTCATCCCTTATCTGTCTTGAGTATTTAAAATTCATTCTTGGTATCAGTAGAGGCTGGAAGTCTATTTGGAGCTGTGGCAAACTGTCTCCACATATTCTGGAGGGAATGACAATTGCCATGGAAAAGACAATGAAGAGGAAAGCATCCAGGAAAGACCTGGCATGCTGTAAGAGGAAGAAGACAGCAGACAGCTGCAGAACACCCAGCTGGGGGAGCTGTGTGACTTTATTTCATCTCTGTAGGTTGTTGCTTTAATCTTAACAGAAGACAAGGCCTAGGTGAATTAAGCTGTCTTGAAAAATTATGCTTCAAAAAGGAAGGAAGGAAGGAAGGAAGGAAGGAAGGAAGGAAGGAAGGAAGGAAGGAAGGAAGGAAGGAAGAAAAATTATGCATCAAGTTTCTTGTCCAAATTGAGATTGTTCCTGGCTCTGATCTGACTTTTGCTGGAGTTAATGTTCTATCTCCTGGGATTATAACAAAGACTACTCTTACCCTTAGGAATAAAACGAAGGATTTACAGAAATGGGGCTTGTGTAGCCAAAGAAAATTAGAGTAACCACACACAAAAAAGCCTCTACTTGCCTAGCTAGAAAAGGCTCAGAATTGGGCACCAAAGAACTATGCTCTGGGTCCTGGGGACTGGATTCAGGCTTTGTGTCAGATGCATTTAGCTACTGAGCCACCCAATCAGCAATTATTACTTGCTAAATTTGTGTCTATATGCAAAGTTTGTTTTGTTCTGTTTAAGGCAGTGTCTTACATCTGGGCTGCTCTTCAGTCTCTACTTTTCAAATGCTGGACATGCAGGTATGTACAACTCACTATGTTCAGTTAGCAGTCTGAGACTATGTAGCCCTGGCTAGGCAAAAACAGTATATAGATGAGGCTGATCTTGAACTCACAAAGATCTGCCTCCTTTGCTTCCTGAATGCTGGGACTAAGGCGTGTGCTACCATAGCCAGCAGCAGTTTATTTTTTGATAGTTAAAAAATATTGCTGGTAGGGCTGGGGACATGGTTCAGTGGTTAAAAGCACTGGGTGCTATTCCAAAAGACCTGAATTCAGTCCCTAGCACCACATGGTGAGTAGCTCACAACTGCTGTAACTCGGGTAGGTCCAACACCACAGGTACTGCAGAACACATGGTGCAGACATACATACAGTAAAGCACTAAAACACATAGAAGTAAATAAAACCTCAAAACATCAGTATCACTGCTGGGTATAAAGAGACAGGCCAGTAGTTAAGCGCACTGGGTGCTGTTGTACAGGACCTAGGCTCAGTTTCCATCATCCACATGGTGGCTAACAACTGTTTAACTCTAGCCCCAGAGGATCCAAGGCCCTCTTCTGGCCTCTGTAGGCACTGAATATACAACATGATGAACAGATGTGCATGAAGACAAAATACTCATTCTGTTTCTCATTCTCTCTTTCCTCTCCCTATCCATCCATCCATCCATCCATCCATCCATCCATCCATCCATCCATCCATCCATCCGCCTGGACTATATAACATGTTTTAGAGACAGCTTGAACTGTCATGAAAACACTAAAAGGAAATAAGCAAATAAATAAAAAAGTGCAAGTATAGGTTCTCCATGTACTCAGTACAGCACAGCCACCCAGGGTCTGTCCCAGAACACTGCAGTGGGTGTCCCTGTGGTCTGGCCCAGGACACTGCAGTGGGTGTCCCTGTGCTGGGCCTGTTTTTTAGTTGCAACCCTGATTGTAGAGTAATTAAGTGGAGGAGAAAACACCTGTCTTCTCACTGGTTGGAGATGCTGCCAGAAATGCAGAAGACACCTCCCTTTTGGATAGAAGATGCTATGTTGACAAAGGCAAGCAATGCTGCCTGGGGCTGCAGGACCTTAGTTCTGCCAACCAATAAAGAGAAGGGGGTAATCCTTCCCCCATGTCCACTCCCTTACTTTGCCTTCTTCCCACCAGGTTGCCAGCACTGAGCTCAGTGTGCCTCTGACAGAAGAAAGCTTAGCAGCCAGGACCCCAGAGCAAGCTGATGGCTGCACCAAGGCGAGCTGTGCCCCCCTATAGCAAACACACAGTGTCAGCCTCCTACAGCAAGGGCTCTTGCTGGACAGAGGGACGACCACAGTACACCCTGCACTTAGGAGTAAGCACAGGACCACCAGATCAGATGGAGGAACTTTCTTCTTGGATCCCCAAAAAGAAAAGAATGAGTTTGCCTGACTGGGCTCAGAAAATGTACCTGTCATTGTTCAAGACATTTTGAAGCCTGTTTTGATATAAAATGATGCTATTCTGGCCATTTTATATTTTTGTATCCATATAAAGTTTATGGTTGGTGATGTTACTCTTTTTCATAAACTATTTTAGAATCGATTCCGTTTTGTGTAGAAGGAAGCAATCCAAATTATACTAAAATGAATATCTGACCATGTGCCTAAGAAAGTTGTGGAGTTTCCCTTCCTCTTATACAATAAGGGCTGAGGCAGAATCAGAAGAAAGTGTAGGAACTGCATAAGAAACCAGTGAGCTCAGGTCCAAGCAGTCAAGATTTCTTTTTTTACTTCATCTTGGACTCCGTGACTAAAATGGGCAGTTTTAAGGTAGCCTGGCCCTGAACTTTCTCCAAGCCAGCGATGACTCTGACCTTCTGACTGTTCTGCCCTTGCTTGCTGAGGGACTGCACGCCATTACAGGGGGCATCAGCTTTTGACTGACACAAACCTACTGTCACTTGGGAAGAGGGAACATTAACTGAAGAACTGCCTTAATCAGACTGACTGGTCATACGTGTGAGGAACTTTGTCTCTCTTTACCTCTGCTATGCCGTCTTTCTTTGTGTAGCACTGACTTTGTCTCTCTCTTTACCTCTGCTATGCCATCTTTCTTTGTGTAGCCCTGCCAGTCCTGAAACTCTACACAGACCATGCTGGCCTCTGCCTGCCTCTGTCTCCTGAACACTAGGATTAAAGGCACTTTCTTAGTTGCTAATTGATGCAGAAGGCCTAGTGCACTGTGGATGGTGGCATCCCTAGGCAGTGCGCCTGGGCTGTATAAGGAAGCTGGATGGAAGGCCCAGGAAGCAGCCTTCTGCAATAATTCCATGGTTTCTGCTTGAGCCCCTGATCTGGCCTCCCCAGAAGATAAACTGTGACCTGTGAGCTGAGATGACCCCTTTCCTCCCCCGAGCTTCTCCTCGGTGCTCTACCACAGCAACAGGAACAAACGAGGACACCAGTGCACCACTATGCCTGGCTCCGGGTGAAGCTGGGGAGAGTGACATCAGTAATCAGCAGATTCCGACAGTTAAAGGACTGTGAACACTTAACCCTTACCTGTGTCTCCTGACGCAGACTGTTCTCTTCACCGTCCTTCTCAACTTCTTCCTTACTTGGAGTTTTGGATATAAATTTATTTTTGTTTACAGATTCTTCCACCAGTTTTTTTTCTGACTCTTTCATTATTTCTAGAGTCTGCTGAGTAGTGTTACTGTTAGACATGTTCTGCAGCAGGCACAGCAGCTTCTACGGATTTCTGAACAAACAGGAAAGGCAAGTGATGAGAATCACAGCTTTGTGTGCACACACAAGACTTGTTTAAACACACGCAGACCCACACACTGCCAGCAGTCTCCCTCCTAAAGTCCTCTAGTAAATGCTGCCCTTGGATTAATTTCTTTTATTAATTACTTAATTAATTGATTTCCACTTATGCTTTTATTTTCTGTTTTTCTAAGACAAAGTACCACCATGTAGGTAGCCCTGGCTGTCCTGGAACTCACAAAGATCTGCCTGCCTCTTGAGTACTGGGTTTTAAAATGTATACTAGGGCTGGAGAGATGGCTCAGTGGTTAAGAGCACTGGCTGCTCTTCCAGAGGTCCTGAGTTCAACTCCCAGCAATACATGGTGTCTCACAACCATCTGTAATGCAATTGAATGCTCTCTTCTAGTGTGTCTGAAGACAGTGACAGCGCGCACACACGCACACGCACGCGCAAACACACACACACACACACAGGGGCAGGGTGGGTAAATAAGTCTTTTAAAAAGTGTGTACTAACCACACCCAGCTTTCATTTTAAACTTTATTGTAGTAAAACTGACATGTAATATAGCATATATCTGATTAATTACATTACACGTTTAGAGATAGGGTGTTCTGTGTTGTCCTGGCTAGCCTAGAATTTCATATATAGATAAAGCAGGCTTCCCTCAAGCTCACACTGGTTACAAGCATGTGCTATCAGGTCAGGATACCTATGTAAACTGAAATGCAAATCTGATGAGGTGTAAATCATGTCAGGTCAGCTGGGCCAGTAAGCTCTATTACTATTGTTCACGTTCTCATCACAGCTCTCCCTCCCCCCTCCCCCCACGGCCAGATCTGGCCTGCTTTCTGTCACTTCAAATTAATCTGTCTTTTCTAGATGCTGGTAATGGGGTCCTGGGGACCCAACCCAGGCCTCACCAGTGCTAAGTGCATAGTTCACCACTGAGTAACAGCAGCAGCCACACACATTTTCCCAAGTTTCACAGAAATGAAACTGCACTGTCCAGACAATTTTCCTCAGCATGACTATCTTGAGATTTGAGTTCTGAGTTCTCTCGGCACTTTATGTGCCGTCACCTATTGAAATGTGCTCATCCTTTCAGCTATATTATTAAGTCACTAGATTCTCTCTAGAGAAGAACAATGTCTCCTAAAGCTCTACTTACCAGCAGAAGCATCCTTCTTTTACAAGAGGAAGGACTGCCATAGCCACTACAAAGTCCTTACCAGTTTCCAGCTACGCACTATCAAAGGGCAGCTAAATTACACAAGTCACAGCACCTCACACGGTGTCCTTTAAACAGTGGGAAGTGAGCACGGGGAGGAGAACTTTCTAGCCGTCTGTCCTCCAAACAGACTAAAGACCTTCTTGGAGTGCAAGAGGATCTTCGTTTTGCTGTTCACTATTTGGGGTCACTCAACTGCCTCCCAACAACAGACTACAAATGACTGGGGTGGCATCTTATCACTTGCCGTCACTGCCTGGGAAATGCTGGATTCCTACAGATTCCCGAGTTATCAAAGCTGGTGCTCTACAGATAGATCTATATCCTTACTGCTGAGGTCAGACGTCTAGCTCCTTACAAGGATCACTGAGTGCACTTTGGTCCCGAGTAGTTTCTTTCTTCCTTAGCCCACTCACATTTACTCCCAGTGTAGCTGTATCGTTTGGACTAAATGAACAAATGGTCAGCAATGCTTCAGAGTTGCCAACCACTCAGTTTCTTATCCTTCAGACACCAAAGGGTCTCAGCATAGGCAGCCTCACGCAATACAAGTTAAACGGCCTGCAAGATTACTGCTTGTGTGCTGCACCGCTGTTTGGACCTAGCTTGCTGAGGAACAGACAAGTTCTCTTTCATGCTGGGTGCAGTGGCACACCCCTACAATCCCAGCACGAGAAGAGCAGAGGCCAACTTGCACTACCCAGCTAGCTTCAGAACAGCAGGGACACACAGATAGACCCTGTCTCTGAAAAGAAATGGTTCACAGCTACACACTATGGTGTCCCTGTAGCCTCAGCACCAGAGTTTCTTGTGCCTTTAAGTTCCAGATAAGCAAGTTAGGGAGGGGAGGAAGGTACAGTTTATGGTCATCCTACCCAATCTCATCTAGATGGGCAAAATAAAAGTGTGTTCGCTATCTATCTGTCTGTCTGTCTGTCTGTCTGTCTATCTATCTATCTATCTACCTACACACACACACACACACACACACACACACACACACACTGTTTACAGGCTTCTATAGAAAGTTATATAACCCTCAAGGTGTTTTTTGATCATTGGCTTTACATGAGTTTATCTATCTGTTCACGTCATGTCATATTTATACATGATCAACTTTAAATTTTTTAAATTTATTGTGTGTGTGCTCATACCACAGCACGTGGGTGAAAGTCAGAGGATAACTTGTGATTGTTGGTTCTCTCCTTTCACCATATGGGGTCCAGGGATAGAAAGCAGGTCATCTTCCCTGGCAGCAAGTGTCCTTCCCTACTGATCCTACTAAATCATCTTGTTGGCCCTGGAGGAGTACATGTATTACTCTGTCCTGTCAGGTAAGTCTCTGAAGTTCTAGTAAAACTCAGCACATAGGCTGGCAGTTGGCTTAGCTCACCTTCAACAAAGTCTAAGTATTTACCTTCAAAGATAAATATAGACTATTTCTTTTGAGAAAACTTTCCTTAAAAAGCAGACAAAATTAATTTTCCTGTTATTCACTCCTATCAGCCTCATTTTAGCTTTCTATGCTAGTAATACAAAACCAAGCACAGGGCTGGTTGTGGCCCATGCCTTTACACCCAGCACTCAAGGCAGATAGATCTCTCTGAGTTTGATGCAGCCAAATCTACATAATGAGTTCCAGGATGGTCAGGGCTACCTACATAGTGAGACACTGTCTCAAACAAACAAAACAAAACAACAACAACCAAGACATACATTTCTCCATCTCTGAATGCCTTTGACTGGAAGGCCATGCACTGTCTGTCCTCATTTGTTCTATGTAAGTCACTGTACAGTCACTTTTGTGAGAGCAGGCATTCATGTATTTCCCAGGACAAAACAGAACAACAAAAACCCCTAAAAATTGTTTCAGGAATGTAGATAAATATCTAACTTAAGTAGCAAAAAAGCACACCATAAGTAATGCTGTGCACCAGCCCCTTCTCTATTTCTCATGTTTATTAAATGACTATCTTGTCTGGTAACACAACACACAGAACAACTATAAAAACCACTCATTTACATATACCAATAAAACCTCATTGAGAATGAATATCTTGTTGGCACTGGACAGCTAGTCAGAGGTACAGCAGCTCCAGAAACAAGATGTGCATATATTGAACAAGAATAATCATTACTCCATGTCAACCCCTTACAAGACAGTTTTATCTCATTTCCTTACTTAAGCATTCCTTAATGTCAGGCCTTTACCTACCACCATTTCAGTCCCATGAATGTTCATTGTCTCAAAACAACAATAAAAACCTTGTCCTGACTGTGTGCCCTGGCGTATGCACACACAAGCACATGCATGTACACTAGAATCAGGACACAGGATATGCTAGTCATGATGGATCTGAGAGTTACTAATTTCAGGGTCATGATCTATCCAAAGACGCTAAATACAAAACTTTTCTCCTCCCTTCTCCAACTACCTGTGGGTGGCTTTTATTGTCTGTCTCCTTTTGAAAGAGGATTCTAAAAGCTTAGCTTAGATGGGCTTGGGAGTCACTATGTAGCCAAGGATGACCTGCCCCTACTTCCTAAGTGCTACCGTTTCAGGTAGCAGCACTGTACCTGCCCACGGTCCTCCTTATTCTTGCTCAGGTTGGTCTTGAACTTGCAGCAGTTTCATGTGTCAGGCCCCTGAGTGCTGTGATTGATTTTAAGTATCTGCCTGGCTTAATATTGTAAAATATTTCTCTTACTATTTTCAATAAAACTATTTCTTAGGGTAAGGCATTCTTTTACTCTCCAAAATAACCTTTAATGAAGGTAATTTTTGTCCTGTAATTCTAAGTCTCAGCATACTCTTGACAAATAAGAATTCCTAGTAATAAATCTTGAGGCAGGGGGAGTGAAAGTTACTGCTTAAGCGTAAGTCAACTTATTTTTTTTTAAGGCTAAAAAAGAAAGAACAGGGGCAGAAACAAACAGGGCTTAGTGAATAAAAGTACTTACTGTATAAGTTGTGATTTCAAATACCCAGAACCCACATAGAAAACAAACAAACACCAACAAAACACAGGCATGAGCAAAGTATATTATAATGACCTATGTCTTTAGTCTTTAATCTCAGCACTTAAGAGGCAGAGACAGGTAGATCTATGTGAGTTTGAAGCTAACCTGGTCTGGACAGTTAGACCCTGTCTCAAACAAAACTAAACAACACAAAGAAAAAAAAAAACCAGACACATGGATGCACACATCTATAACTCTAGTGTTGAGGAGTAGAGACTTGTGCTCACGGGGCTAGTCAACAAAAGTCAAAATTTCAAGCTTTGAGTTCAGCGAGAAACCCTGTCTTTTCTTCTCTCATTCTCTGATTTTTTTGAGACAAGTTGTTACTTTATAAATCTGGAACTATATAGCCCAGAGACTGACCCTGCTTCTGCTTCCTGAGCACTAGGACTGAAGGTGTGCCCGCCATGCCCAGCAGAAACCCTGTCTTACGGGTATAAAGGTAGAGAATGGAGAAAGATGGCTGATATTCTCTGGCCTTCACACTCCTTGTGCACAGTCACGTGCAAATGCACTTTTGCTTGGTTACTTGTATACAAACACACCTAACTAAACAGGGTTTAAAGTGAGAACAGCTAAATCCATTAAGAGGCACAGAAATAATTCCCCTTTTGAAGGTATGTTTGACATAAAGAAGAAATTAAGGAGTTAGGAAATTTTATTTTTGGCATGAGAAACAAAAAGGGACTAAGGGACTAATTCGTATGTTAAAGTGACTAGACAAACCAAAGATATAAAGCTCCCCGGAGGGCCCATGCAAGCCCTTCCCTGTAAACTATACACACTGTACAGTGCATCCTGGTTTTCAGTTTTTGGGTTTTTTTTTTTTTAAGATTTATTTATTTTATTCATATGAGTATACTGTAGCTGTCTTCAGACATATCAGAAGAAGGCATCAGATTCTATTACAGAGGGTTGTGAGCCACCATG
This sequence comes from Micromys minutus, assembly GCF_963924665.1. Taxonomy (NCBI): domain Eukaryota; kingdom Metazoa; phylum Chordata; class Mammalia; order Rodentia; family Muridae; genus Micromys; species Micromys minutus. The sequence goes on from NC_137957.1 coordinate 7,421,084, forward strand.
TGGTTGCTGGGAATTGAACTCAGGACCTCTGGAAGAGCAGTTGGTGCTCTTAACCACTAAGCCATCTTTCCAACCCTCAGTTTTTGTTATTTTTTTAAGTACAATTTTTAAGGCAGGGGATCTTCTGAAGACACTCAATGGCTTAGAAGTGCACAGAGGTGACCACTGGAAGAGTGAAGAAATATAGTATTTCTTGGTGGTGGGTGTGTCAAGATTCAACAATTTCATAGCGAATACTACATTTCCTTGCTTCCAGAACACAGTGAGATCACATTTTCTCCCATCAGCTGTATAAACAACTTCCAAAACAACAGAGCAAAGGGAACACACAACACAGGGGCCCAGAGAGAAGGCTAGACTCATTTCTAGCCTCTCCCCAGCCTCTCGCTTCCTGAGACAGGGTCCGCTATGCACTGAGACTGGCCTTGAACCTACAAGTCCTGCCTTAGCCTCCAGATGCAGGACTGCAGGACACACCTGCTTAGCTTTCACTGTCTCCTTTGTAATCAATGTCCAATAGAGAAAACATAAATGAGACAGTAATAGGTGCTGAAGACCCTGATTTACTCTGGTAAATCCCTTATAATGTTTTCTAGTCCTTTACTCATTCACACTTGAAAAGCAAACTGCTCCAAGGTCTTAGACGTCAAATGTTTTATTAAGCCAGTGAGATGGCTCAGTAGGTACAAGTTGCCTCGCCTCACAGCCTGCGTTCATTTCCTGGGGACTCCTCCCCAAATCATAACAAACTATTTAATAATTATGTAGAGGACTAGGCATGGTGATGCAAACCCTAAACCACAGCACTCAGGAGGCTGAGAGGTGGATCTTGGAGTTTGAGGCCACCCCAGTTCACAGAGCAAGTTCCAGGTCATCAAGGGTGACACACAGAAACCCTATGTTGGCAAACAAACAGACAGAATTATGTTAGTGGTGGGCACAACTTTCTGGATATCAGTTCTTGTCTTCCAATGGCTGAGTCATGGTCTGTTCCCCATGTTTCTTCTGCTGCTCTGCATGTTCCAGGCCAGAGCCCCTGGAACCAGTGTAAAAACAGCCAGACATCATGGAATGCATGTGCAAACCCAACACCCCACATCAAAATGGAAGGAAGAGATGTGAGAATTTGGGGAGCTCACAGGCCAACTAGCCTAGAGTGTGCAGTACAGAAACAGAAACAAGAAAGATCCTGTCTCAGTAAGGTAGAAGGGAGAGCTAATTTCTAGAAATGTTGTCCTCTGACTTCTATGTACACATGGTGACATACACATCCATACCCAACAGAATATATTAAGGGATAGAGAAACAGGCAGTGGTTATACGAGAGCAGAGACTGCTTTTGCACAGGGCCCCTGGCAGCTCACAAGTGCTGGTAACTACAACTCCAGGGAACTGGAAAACTCTTCTGGCCTCCTCAGACACTGTGCTAACATGCACAAATCCACACCCATAAACACACACACACACACACACACACACACACACACACACACAAAATTTTTAAAAATTTAAATAAAATCTTGAAAATACTATGAAAGGATTATTCTTTCAAAGCTGTAAAAGAAACCAGGATTCCATCTCCATAATTTTATGTAGCTCAAAAATAAACTAAGCTAAGTATGTAACTATAATCACAGGACAACAGGTTGATAAAGAAGCAACATAAACCTGAGCTGTGCTGTGACCCTGTCTCAGAAAACCACAAGCGAGGGGAGGGGAGAGACGAGAAAAATGGCTCAGCAGTTCAGAGCACTTGTTATTTTTACAGGAGACTTAGGTTCAGTTTCCAGCATCCATACAGTGGCTTATGACCGACCTATGTAACTCCATTTCCAGAGATCAGATGCTCTCTTTTGACACAGTGCACATATATACATTCAGGTAAAACACTCATAAAAATAAAAGAATCTAAATTTATTACACAAATAATAAAAAATCTAAATCTAAAGAAAAAAAGAAAGGAAAAAGTAAGTAAAATTGATCTGTGATAATTAAGTCAGAAAGTAGTTGTTTTAAAAATTAAAAGCACCAGTGGGACAGATAATGGCAGGTAAGAGAAAACATGGGACCATTCATGAGTTAATAGAACGACTCTATCTTGCTGGATATGGTGGCTCATTCCTACAACACTTGGGAGGTTAAGACAAGACGGCTGACTTGAGTTTCAGGCCCATCTGGGCTACAGAGTGACACCCTGTCTCCCAAGCAAAAGCAACCAAACCCCAAATAAACAAAAAGAAATATTCTATTTTGTTTGCAGTAATGATTTTTCATTGTTTTTTAAGATTTTTTAAAAATATGTGAATACACTGTAGCTGTTTTCAGACACACCAGAAGAGGGCATCAGATCCCATTACAGATGGTTGGGAGCCACCATGTGGTTGCTGGGAAATTGAACTCAGGACCTCTGGAAGAGCAGTCAGTGCTCTACCACTGAACCATCTCTCCCGTCCCATTAAGATTGATTTTGGGGCTGGAGAGATGGCGCAGTGGTAGAGTACCAGTTACTCTTCTAGAGAACCCAGGTTCAATTCCCAGCACCCACATGGCAGCTCACAACTGTCTGCAACTCCAGTTCTAGGAGACCCATACATGTAAAGCACCAAATACACATTGAGTAAATAAGTCATTGTTTAAAACAAAGACAAGTGTGCCTGGTGTCTGTGGTGGCCAGAAGAGGTTGCTGAATTCCCTGGAAATGGAGTTAACAGATAGATGTGTACCGCCATATGGGATGCTGGGAACTGAACCTTGGTCCTTTGAAAGAGCAGTGAGAGACCTTAATCACTGAGCCATTTTTCCAGCCTCTGTACCGTGGTTTTATAGGTACAGTACTTCCAAAACTCATTAACAGAACATTTAAGATCTATGTATTTTATGTTATTTAACTACACACACACACACACACACACACACAATGACAACAACCAAACAAACTAACAAACACCTTAAGAAGCCAGCAAGATGGCTCAATGGGTAAAGAAAGGTACTTGGTGGAATTCCCTGATGACCTGAGTTAGATCACGAGAACCTGCATGATAGAGAGAGAACCAACTTGTGCAAAACTCTCCTCTGATCTCACAAACCTCCACCCCCACAGTAAACAAAGAAATAGAGGGGAAAAAAAACTGGAAACCTAAAAAAAAAATTCTCAGAAATTAAACAATAGGAACAAGGGTTATTAAAAAAATATGATGTGTGTGGGATACTAGGAGTTAAAAATTTAGACAGGGATTGGGATGGAGGTATAGGAGAAGAAGGTGTGGGAGATGGTTAACTAAAATTAAGTACGTACAGATATGGAAACATATTATGTATGTGCGCATACACACACACAGAAATATAACTTAAAAATCTAATAAGAGGCAGCTCAGTAGTTAAGACACTGGCTGTTCCTCTAGAGAACCCAGGTTCAATTCCTAGCACTCACCTGACACTTTATAACAATCTGTAACTCTAGACCCAGTGGCGTGCTCAGCCCTAGACGGATACCTTGGTGGCACAGCTGAAGGAGGAGGGAAGGAAGGTAAGGCTGGAGGTGGACATGACACGGCCCCTGCACTGCAAGCTCGTCACTGCTGTGACCACCTGCTAAGACATAGAGAAGACTGAGCCAGCAAGGCCAGGCAGTATCAACTGGACTCGGGAGGCTGCCCCAAGTAGGGAGGGAAGGGGAAAGGACAAGAAGGTGGAAAGACAGGTTGCGGATTTTTGTGGTAGAATGAGAGAGGGGAGTTGGGGTGAAAATGATTAAGATATATTGCATACATGTCTGAAACTGCTCAAGAATGAATGATATCATAATAATAAAACAGTAGAGGCTGTCTGGAATTTGCTAAGTAGACTAGCCAGCCTTGAACTCACAGAGTTCTACCTGCCTCTGTCTTCTGAGTGCAGAAATGAAAGGTGTGTGCCACCACACCGAGAAAACTTACATTTTCCGACAGAATTAGGAAGGAAAGTGATGCTGATACTAACTGAGCAGGGTTACGGGCCCACTGCTTTACGCACTGGAATTCTGACTTACCGAGCACAGCCAAGCGGCCTGATCAGGGCCCACGCTCTTTCAGTGTCTACACTGACTTTTTAAAGATTTTCATTTCTTTTACTAATTTTAAAAATTGTGTGTGTGTGTGTGTGAGAGAGCGAGAGAGCAAGAGAGACACACAGAGAGAGACAGAGATCGAGAGAGCAAGCAAGTACCCGAGGAGCCCCTAGAGCTGGAGTACAGGTGGTGGTGACCCCCTCCTATGGGTGCTAGGACTGAACTCAGGTCTTCTGCAAGAGCAGTGAGCACTCTTAACTGTTGAACCCTCTCTCTTAATGTCTGCATTTTTAAAATAACAAAACAAAGACTACATTTGTTCTGAGACTCTGATATTATTCATTCATTATTATTTTTAAAAATATTTGTTTATTTTATGTATTAGTAAGGTGTTGCTGACATACTACAAGAGGATCCCATTACAGATGGTTGTGAGCCACCATGTGGTTGCTGGGAATTGAACTCAGGACCTCTGGAAGAGCAGTCAGTGCTCTTAATCACAAAACTATCTCTCTAGCCCTTCTATTTATTCTAATTCTTTACTAGGGTATTTTTCAGATGAGAAAACCAAAGCTCAGAGAAATGAGCTTCAAGTCAATATTAGAGGGGCAAATGCAAGAATCTAACTTGGCGGGGGCTGGAGAGATGGCTCAGCGGTTAAGAGCACTGACTGCTTTTCCAGAGGTCCTGAGTTCAATTCCCAGCAACCACATGGTGGCTCACAACCATCTGTAATGAGATCTGATGCCCTCTTCTGGTGTGTCTGAAAACATCTACAGTGTACTCATATATAATACATAAATTAAAAAAAATTTTTTTAAATTAAAAAAAAAAAAAAGAATCTAACTTGGCTACTCTGATCCCATAACTAAGTTCTAGGTATTCCAAAGTAACTGC